>NC_133325.1:421755893-422055893 GCF_042186555.1 Aquarana catesbeiana | reverse complement strand
TTCCTGGTCTGGAACCGGAGATCGTGTACACCGGAGGTCCAACGCCTGCCTGAGACATCCATCTCTCATTGGTGATTGAGACAAAGTACGCCATCGAGTTGGATTTCCTGAACACAACATCCCTTTATGCCTGATAAGACGCACTGCCATACGGTAGATGCGTCCCACTGATCCGGTAAGGGTACCCATCTTTTCTTCTTGAAGTTTTATGTCATCCGTGGCCGCTTTTACATTTGAGTGCCCATAGTCTTATCAGGATATATGGTACCTTTATCCTCTCTGGAGAAGACGGTCACTCACCCCACGATTGACGGACTTTTGTGTTTGTCACATTTTACAGAGATATTACTTTGTCCATTTATAGCAGGTCACTGCTTACACATATTTTGGATGTTTGTTACTATATGTTACATTGTTTCACATGAGTACACCACACCATATCGATGCATGTAGCGCTGCACTGTATTATTATTTTGCATTTTGCAAACTTGGTTTGTTGTGTGTTAGCAGCTAGTAGTTTTTTTAGTTTGTCTCGCTGTACTGTAGTACTGTAGCAGGAAGGGATTCAGCAGCAGACGCGCAGTGGAGCGTTGCTCAAACGCCAAACCACTTGTGTTGCTTTTCAATTTAAAGGCTGCAGCAATCTGTAATCTCCTTATTGGCATAGGTGCTGATCAGGAGAGCTATCTTCTAATTGGCCATAGCATGGGCCCTCCAAGTGAAATCAGAGAAAAGATCCAGAGCTGGATCAGAGAGGAGGAGAGTGTAACAATACCAAAAAATCAAACCCTTATAGAAAATGTAATCATCAATATTTATGATCTAATTGGCTCTATGATTATGCTGCAAACCTCACCCATATCACACTGACCTTTTATTGTGTCAAGATTTTACAATGCCCAAAAATTTGCCAAAAAAACTCTGTGCCTAAATAAGAGCGACGGGATTCGAATCTTTTAATCCTTTAACATAAAAAAAAAAGTGCGCCTATAGGGTGAAATAAAAAAATAGCAGCTAGTACACTGTTAGATACAAAAAAATTGTAAAAACACATAAACCAAATTAGGCTGGGTTTAAATGTCTGTGTGAGTGGCTCACAGCAGGGGTGCAGTGCGTTCCTGTTTCAGGTCTGAATTTTTGCCTGAATTGAGACCTGAAACAGACCAGAAGACGCACAGAACTCCTGTGCAATTCGCACTGCAGCCGTCGTGGAGCTGTGTGAACCGGCTCCATTGAGAGACGGTCACAATCTCCTAATATGCTAATTGGATGCGGTAAAACGCACATTTAATTCACAATAGTGTGAACCCAGCCTAAAGTGCAGTGCTTGTAAAACAAAATCAAAACCTATATTAATTTCTCACCTCTACATTTTGGTGCAACGACTTAAGGCTACTTTCACACTGAGGCGCTTTACAGGCACTAAAAATAGCGCCTGTGAAGAGCCTCTCCTGTCTCTCCAGTGTGAAAGCCCGAGGGCTTTCACACTGGAGCAATGCATTTGCAGGACAATAAAAAAAAATCCTGCTAGCAGCATCTTTGCAGCGCTGTAGGAGTGGTGCATACACTACTCCTAAAGTGCCCCTGCCCATTGAAATCAATTGGGCAGCGGCACTTTGATGTGTGCGGTTTTAACCCTTTTTTGGCCGCTAGCGGGGGTTAAAAGTGCTCCACTAGCTGCCGTATAGCACCGCTAAAATGATGGTAAAGTGCCGCTAAAAATAGCGGCGTTTTACCGCCGACGCTTCAGTGTGAAAGTAGCCTAATGCCCTGTACACACGATTGGATTTTCTGACAACAAAACCGTGGATTTTCCAAAGGATGTTGGCCCAAACTTGTCTTGCATACACATGGTCACACAAATGTTGTCGGAAATTCCGAACGTCAAGAACGCGGTGACGTACAACACGTACGACGAGCCGAGAAAAATGAAGTTCAGTAGCCAGTGCGGCTCTTCTGCTTGATTCCGAGCATGTGTGGACTTTTGTGCGTCGGAATTGTGTACACACGCTCGCAATTTCTTGTCGGAAAATTTGAGAACCTGCTTTCAAACATTGTGCAGAAATTCCGACAACAAATGCTCTATGGAGCATACACACGGTCAGACTTTCCGACAACAAGCTCACATCCAACATTTGTTGTTGGAAAATCCTATCATGTGTGTGTACAAAAGGCTGTCTAATCATTTACACATGTCCAGCAAGGGACATTATTGATGTGGGATGATGGTTCATGAATATTCAAATTTCAGATCAAAATGTTCACATTACCACCAAGGCAACTTTTTTTTTTGGGGGGGGGGGGGGGGTTTACCTTTATTTCCTGTCCCATAGCCATAACAGGCAGCAAAAGGAAATCCCTCCAAAATGAGGGAATCCCAGGGTGTCAGCAATGGAAGATTTACCCTCTATTGTGTACTGATGTCGACCCAACATTTAGGATTTCCTTCTACTTTCAGTAGTAACAGAAAACAGGGCAAATAGAGGTTTGATCAGTCTCCATTCCGAAACTAGAAAAAAAAAAAAAAAAGTTTTGAATTTCGGTGACACGTCAAAGCTGAACACTTGGATAAGTGAATATTGTCTCAATGCTTCAAGATCATTCAGATTAATAGGATTTGGCTAGAAATCATTGAAATACAATGTGGAAGTGAGTATTTGTTTCATACATTTTGACCAAAGATGTGTTTTAATTGTGGGATTCAAGATCGCTTAAATCTTGGTGTGCTTTGTGTATTACTTCTAGATCTGTGCAGTAATAGAGTGTTGCAATTTTATCTCTGTGCAAGAGCTTCCTGTAATACAGACCAGTCACTGCTACTCTCTCTCCTTGGGTGGTGTGTCTGGTCTCCACCCCTACCACTGCACAGGCTATGTACAGACTAGTGATGTCACTGCTAATTTTACATGGTAATATCTGGGTTTGCAAAGGCATTTGGTGCACACAAAGTAGGTTTGTATACTTTGTGGCTTTTACCAGGGCAATTTTTTAACCACTTGAGCCCCGGACCATTATGCTGCCTAAGGACCAGAGGTCTTTTTCCAATTTGGCACTGCGTCGCTTTAACTGCTAATTGCGCGGTCATGCAATGCTGTACCCAAACGAAATTTGCGTCCTTTTCTTCCCACAAATAGAGCTTTCTTTTGATGGTATTTGATCACCTCTGCAGTTTTTATTTTTTGCGCTATAAACGGAAAAAGACCGAAAATTTTGAAAAAAAATGATATTTTCTACTTTTTGTTATAAAAAAAATCCAATAAACTCAATTTTAGTCATACATTTAGGCCAAAATGTATTCGGCCACATGTCTTTGGTAAAAAAAATGTCAATAAGCGTATATTTATTGGTTTGCGCAAAAGTTATAGCGTCTACAAACTAGGGTACATTTTCTGGAATTTACACAGCTTTTAGTTTATGACTGCCTATGTCATTTCTTGAGGTGCTAAAATGGCAGGGCAGTACAAAACCCCCCCAAATGACCCCATTTTGGAAAGTAGACACCCCAAGGAAATTGCTGATAGGCATGTTGAACCCATTGAATATTTATTTTTTTTGTCCCAAGTGATTGAATAATGACAAAAAAAAAAAAAAAAAAAAATATTTACAAAAAGTTGTCACTAAATGATATATTGCTCACACAGGCCATGGGCCTATGTGGAATTGCACCCCAAAATATATTCAGCTACTTCTCCTGAGTACGGGGATACCACATGTGTGGGACTTTTTGGGAGCCTAGCCGCGTATGGGACCCCGAAAACCAATCACCGCCTTCAGGATTTCTAAGGGTGTAAATTTTTGATTTCACTCTTCACTGCCTATCACAGTTTCGGAGGCCATGGAATGCCCAGGTGGCACAACCCCCCCCCCAAATGACCCCATTTTGGAAAGTAGACACCCCAAGCTATTTGCTGAGAGGCATATTGAGTCCATGGAATATTTTATATTTTGACACAAGTTGCGGGAAAGTGACACTTTTTTTTTTTTTTTTTTTTTTTTTTTTTGCACAAAGTTGTCACTAAATGATATATTGCTCACACAGGCCATGGGCCTATGTGGAATTGCACCCCAAAATACATTTAGCTGCTTCTCCTGAGTACGGGGATACCACATGTGTGAGACTTTTTGGGAGCCTAGCCGCGTACGGGACCCCAAAAACCAATCACCGCCTTCAGCGTTTTTAAGGGCGTGAATTTTTGATTTTACTCTTCACTGCCTAACACCGTTTCGGAGGCCATGGAATGCCCAGGTGGCACAAAACCCCCCCAAATGACCCCATTTTGGAAAGTAGACACCCCAAGCTATTTGCTGAGAGGCATGGTGAGTATTTTGCAGCTCTCATTTGTTTTTGAAAATGAAGAAAGACAAGAAAAAACTTTTTTTTTTTTTCTTTTTTCAAATTTCAAAACTTTGTGACAAAAAGTGAGGTCTTCAAAATACTCACTATACCTCTCAGCAAATAGCTTGGGGTGTCTACTTTCCAAAATGGGGTCATTTGGGGGGGTTTTGTGCCACCTGGGCATTCCATGGCCTCCGAAACTGTGATAGGCAGTGAAGAGTGAAATCAAAAATTCACGCCCTTAGAAAGCCTGAAGGCGGTGCTTGGTTTTCGGGGTCCCGTACGCGGCTAGGCTCCCAAAAAGTCTCACACATGTGGTATCCCCGTACTCAGGAGAAGCAGCAGAATGTATTTTGGGGTGTAATTTCACATATTCCCATGGCATGTTTGAGCAATATATCATTTAGTGACAACTTTGTGCAAAAAAAAAAAAAAAAATTTGTCTCTTTCCCGCAACTTGTGTCGCAATATAAAATATTCCATGGACTCGACATGCCTCTCAGCAAATAGCTTGGGGTGTCTACTTTCCAAAATGGGGTCATTTGGGGGGGGTTTTGAACTGTCCTGGCATTTTATGCACAACATTTAGAAGCTTATGTCACACATCACCCACTCTTCTAACCACTTGAAGACAAAGCCCTTTCTGACACTTATTTTTTACATGAAAAAGTTTTTTTTTTTTGCAAGAAAATTACTTTGAACCCCCAAACATTATATATTTTTTTAAAGCAAATGCCCTACAGATTAAAATGGTGGGTGTTTCATTTTTTTTTTTCACACAGTATTTGCGCAGCGATTTTTCAAACGCATTTTTTGGGGAAAAAACACACTTTTTTAAATTTTAATGCACTAAAACACACTATATTGCCCAAATGTTTGATGAAATAAAAAAGATGATCTTAGACCGAGTACATGGATACCAAACATGACATGCTTTACAATTGCGCACAAACGTGCAGTGGCAACAAAATAAATACATTTTTAAAAGCCTTTAAAAGCCTTTACAGGTTACCACTTTAGATTTGCAGAGGAGGTCTACTGCAAAAATTACTGCCCTCGATCTGACCTTCGCGGCGATACCTCACATGCATGGTGCAATTGCTGTTTACGTTTGACGACAGACCGCCGCTTGCGTTCGCCTTAGCGCAAGAGCAGCGGGCGACAGGGGTGCTTTTTTTTTTTTTTTTTTTTTTTCTTTATTATTTTTTTGCTTTTTTATCTTATTTTTAAACTGTTCCTTTCATTTTTTTTTTTTTTAAATCATTTTTATTGTTATCTCGGGGAATGTAAATATCCCCTATGATAGCAATAGGTAGTGACAGGTACTCTTTTTTGAAAAAATTGGGGTCTATTAGACCCTAGATCTCTCCTCTGCCTTCAAAGCATCTGACCACACCAAGATCGGTGTGATAAAATGCTTCCCCAATTTCCCAATGGCGCTATTTACATCCGGCGAAATCTAAGTCATAAAATGCTCGTAGCTTCCGGTTTCTTAGGCCATAGAGATGTTTGGAGCCACTCTTGTCTCTGATCAGCTCTATGGTCAGCTGGCTGAATCACCGGCTGCATTCTCAGGTTCCCTGTTGAGACAGGAGAGCCAGAGAAAAACACAGAAGACGGTGGGGGGGGGGGGGCATTCCCTCCCACGGCTTGTAAAGGCAGTCTAGAGGCTAATTAGCCGCTAGGATTGCTTTTACATGAAAGCCGACCGCTGGCTGAAAAGAATGATACCAAGATGATACCTAAACCTGCAGGCATCATTCTGGTATAACCACTCAAAGTTGTGAATGGCGTACCTGAAGACAAAAAAATGGTTAACAATAAAGCACAGTAAACAGTAAAGTATAAATAATTACATACCTGAAAAACAAACATGATAAAACATAATAACAATAACAATAAAACACTGCAGAATAGAATACAGTAAAAAAAGAGCAGAACAATAGAGAGAGAGAATAGAGAGAAAGAACAATAAAACGACAACTATTTTTTTTTATTTTATATATATATATTTTTTTTTTACACTTTTTTTGTAACTAACTTTTATAACGGTAACCGGTTCCAGGTTCGGGTCTCTCAAAATGCGATGGCATCTTGGGAGACCCTGTGAAAGTGTGCCTAGTCTGTGCAATGCTGTACCCTACGCTAATACTCAACTAGTGAATGGTAGCGTTCAAAACATTCACCAATGCAAAGACCAGGATTGTCAGGACAGGAGGGACAATAATAGCGGGTGTCACGCCTATATTCGCGCTTGCTGCAGACACAACATCTTTTTGGGGGGGTTCGTTGGGTAGGGGTACTCGGGAGGACATAAAGAAAATGCCTCTCATGCAGCCGACTGCATTTGGTTGGGGATGTGAATGAGGGAAGTACGGGCGCTGCAGAAGTGGTGGGTTCCCAATTAGGATTGGCGAATGCAGCAGGAAGGGCACTATGGGCACGACGGGCCTGTGTTTGTCTTTTTGGTGGCAGCGGGACACTACTTGTGCTTGCCACCTCACCAGCTTGAACTGCACTTATGGGACTCGCCACGTCACCAAGTGTTACTGCAGCGCTGGTTTGACTACGACCGGGGTGTACTAGGCCGCTGGTGCTTGCCAGTTCAATAAAAAGCTTCCAAAAAAACTGTTAGCGATCGCAGGGATCAGGTCTGACTCTGCGAACGCTGCAGTTATGCGTTTAGTGTTTTGTAAGTGTCAGTGATCGATCGATACTGCACTTGGGTGGGCTGGACTGGGCCGGGCGGAGGGGCAAAACGCAGGTGCTAGCAGGTATCTGGGCTGATCCCGCTAACACTGCGTTTTTGGGAACCCTAAACTGCTGGGGACGCTAGTATAGATCTGATCGGATCAGATATTGATCCGTTCAGATACTATACCACTAAAGGAGGCGTATGCTGCGTGCGTGGGTGTTAGTGGTACTGGCGCTAACCTGACGCTGCCTGGGGCCGGTGCTTGCTAGTTCACCAAAATGCTACCAAAAAAACTGTTAGCGATCGCAGGGATCAGGCCTGACTCTGCGAACGCTGCAGTTATGCGTTTAGTGTTTTGTAAGTGACAGTGATCGATCGATACTGCACTTGGGTGGGCTGGGCGGAGGGGCAAAACGCAGGTGCTAGCGGGTATCTGGGCTGATCCCGCTAACACTGTGTTTTTGGGAACCCTAAACTGCTGGGGACGCCAGTATAGATCTGATCGGATCAGATATTGATCCGATCAGATACTATACCACTAAGGGAGGCGCATGCTGCGTGCGTGGGTGTTAGCGGTACTGGCGCTAATCTGACGCTGCCTGGGGCGACGCATATCACCGCCGGGCGATCAGGGGGCTAAACCTTTATTCGGTAATAAACGGCGGGTGCCCTGACACTATAAAAAATAAACAAACTAACCAGCGTCACCCGTAACGGTTATACGGTGATCAGTGGTGAAAGGGTTAACTAGGGGGCAATCAAGGGGTTAAAACATTTATTAGGTAGTATATGGGGGTCCCTGTCACTATAAAACGCTGACGGCGAACCTAAATATTTACCTCACTAACTAGCGTCACCAGCGACACTAATACAGCGATCAGAAAAATGATCGCTTAGCGACACTGGTGACAGGGGGTGATCAAGGGGTTAAAACTTTATTAGGGGGGGTTAGGGGGGTATCCTAGACCTAAAGGGGGGTAATACTCACTGTCCCAACACTGTAACTGTCACAAACTGACACTATGCAGTAATCAGAAAAAAAAAAAAAAAAACCTGCTGGTGTCAGTTTGTGACAGGGGGGGGGGGGTGATTGGGGGGGGATCGGGGGGCGATCGGGGGGGGGATCGGGGTGTTTTGTATGCCTGGCATGTTCTACTGTGTGTGTAGTGTGTTGTGCACTTACATTGATGTCTTCTCCCCTCGGCGCTGGAACGGAATACCGAGCCGAGGGGAGATGACATCATTTCCTTTGCTGCTGTTTAGCATACAGCAGCAAAGGAGTGTTCCCATTGGCCGGCGGCGATCGCGAGGGGGGGGCCACGAACGGATGGCCTCCCCCTCATCTCGGATCGCCGGGGAACAGAACGGGACCGCTTCGGGCACCGGGGGGGGGTCCGATCGGACCCCCCACCCGCGAGAGGCAAATCACGTACATGTACGTGATTTTGCCTGCCCGTGCCGCCTTGCCGACGTAAATCGGCGTTAGGCGGTCCTTAAGTGGTTAATGAAAAATATTTCAGGTGATGATACATAATGTTTGAACAAATATAATGGGGTTTATTTACTAAAGCTGTAGAGTGCAAAATAAGGCTCAGTTCTGCATAGAAACCAATTCGTTTCTAACCTCAGCCCCCTTCACACAAGCAGATAGGATCCGCCTCTTTTTCAAGCAGACCCGATGGGAGCCTCTACTGTCCTCTTAGGAAGGGCGGGTGTAAACAAAGACGTTTACACCTGCCGATATCCAATCTGCAAAAAAACAGATGGACGTTCCCCTTCCATCTGGCAGATCGGATTGGTTGGCAGTCAGGTAATAAAACAGTGAAAAAGATCCCCCCCCATGTACCGCAAGCTAGAAGCGGACCTATGTACCTGGTCTCAAAACAACATGTTTTGGCCGGGGAGGGTGAATTTGATTAAAATGACGCTACTCCCAAGATTATTATATCTTTTCCGCTCTCTACCCATCGCCATCCGGAGGGACCATATTAAAGCTTTCCAAAGCAAACTTCTGAAGTTCACTTGGGGCAAGGCGGGCTATAGAATCCCCTAAAGAGCCCTATACACACATAGGAAAAAAGGAGGCCTGTACCACCTCTACAAATATTATCAGGCTGCCAGATTAGCCCAATAGTCAGTAGTTTACTCCTAGGTTTGAGAAACCTGATTGAGTTCAGATAGAAAAACATGCAGTCCCTAACTTTACTTTAGACTTCTTGCTTTGGAGCCCCCCCTGAAAAACAGACCCCCAATACTCGCACCTACTCTGTCCTACTCCTTTTCTCTCTGGGACTCCCTACGCTCATCGCAGACTCTGGTCTCAGCCTATAAACCCCTGACTCATCTATATAATAACCCAGACTTCCCCCCCAGAAAAAATGTCTTGGCCTTTAAGTGGTGGGTGGACAAAGGACTCTTTAGGATAGGCCATTTCTTCACTGCTATAGGCCCCTTATCAAAAAGCTTGACTTTAACAATATAGGTTTGGGCAAATATCCCATTTTCTTCAATCTCTATGTAAAGATAAACTTCTCCCTCCAAAATTTACTGACTATGAATTGTGGCCATAAATCAGAAGGGGGATCTCGGTAATCTACTCGTCGCTTACTTCTACTGCCTCAAAGGCGTCCTTCATGGAGGCCTGGGAATCTGATCTCCAATTCCAATGGAACCTGGAGAGCTGGCAGAGGGCCTGTTTCAAATCGTTCAAAGGTATCCTTAACACCACCCTGATAGAAGCCAGCCTGAAAGTGGTCTCCATATAGTACTACACTCCTTCCAGACTGGCTTCTATTTTCCCCGCAGCGGATCCTCTGTGTTTCAGGGGCTGTCAACTCACAGGCACGATGTCTCACTTTTGGTGGGAATGCCCCAGAATACGTTCTTTTTGGAAAAAAATATTCAACGTAATAGACGAGCTGGTGGAGACTCGGGTCCCCAGGACTAGAGGTCGACCGATATGGGTTTTTCTCTGGCCGATGCCGATATTTAGGAATCTCGGTGGCCGATGGCCGATATGTGATGCCGATTTTTTCTTTTTATTTATTTATTTTTTTTTTTTTTTGGGGTGGGGGGGCTGATATATTAGGCCAATTTTTTTTTTTTGTTCCCCCTTCATCTCATAAAATCTAACAGTTGGACCCCTTTCACACTGGGGTGTTTTTCAGGCGCTTTTGGGCTAAAAATAGCGCCTGTAAAGTGCCTGTAAAACGGCTCCCCTGCAGTCTCAGTGTGAAAGCCGGAGTGCTTTCACACTGAGGCGATGCGCTGGCAGGATGTTAAAAAAAGTCCTGCAAGCAGCATCTTTGGAGCGGTGTATACCAGCACTCCTGCCCATTGAAATGAATGCGCACCTCTGCCGAAACGTTTCGGCAGCGGCGCTTCAGGGGCGCATTTAACCCCTTCCTCGGCTGCTAGCTGGGTTATAAGTGCCCCGCTAGCAGCCAAATAACACCGCTAAAATGACGGTAAAGCGCCGCTAAAACTAGCAGCGTTTTACCGTCAACGCATGCCCGCTCCAGTGTGATACAGAAATTTTTTTACATTTAAACATTTATTAAACAAAACAAACCTCCAATCAGTTCACTTGTATGTAGAATTTAGATTAAAAAAACTTATCTTAAATATTAAATATACAAAAACAGGTAATCAAAACTTTTGGACGAAAAAAAATGGGCTAACTTTACTGCTTAGTGTTTTTTTTTTTTTTTTTTTAATTTCGTTTGAAAGACTGCTGCGCAAATACCGTGTGACATAAAATACTGCAACAACCGCTATTTTATTCCCTAGGGTCTCTGCTAAAAAAAATATACATATAATGTTTGGGGGTTCTAAGTGATTTTCTAGCAGAAAATACAGGATTTTTACTTGCAAGCAACAAATGTCAGAAAAGATTTAGTCTTTAAATGGTTAAACTGAGAACTCCTACACATGGAGTTGAGTTCATTCATAAGTGTAAACATTGTATCACTTCAGGTTCTTTTTATCAGATTTGGCAGGCTGCCCAGAGAGGGGAGAAGTTGCTTCACAGAAGATTTCAGGCAACTTGTATTGACTTCTATTACAGAAGTCATTTGCAAGTTGCGCTGAAGTTATATCGGCCTTTTTTATCAGCACAATTGGCCGATGCCGATTAAGTAAAAAACACCAATTATCGGTCGACCTCTACCCAGGACTCCTATGGTGGCCCTCCTAAACGCCTCGATCCCACGGATCTCCAAATCTTCTAGTAAACTGGTACAGTTTGTGCTACTAGGGGCTAAACTCACGATTGCCAGGGCCTGGAAACAGCCGGGAATTTCTCTCCTAGCGGTAAAAAGGAAAATATCCTGGATAATGTCCCAGGAAAATCTATTCAGTATTGTGCAGGATACAGCCAAAAAATTTGAGACTACCTGGGAACCGTGGGCTCGACTGGTGGGCATACCCATTTGCCCCTCTAATAGGTCAATATAAAACGCTCTCAGAATGATTAGTGATGCTCCTCCCCTTTCCCTCCTCTTCCCCCCCCTTTCTTTCCTTTCCTTTTTCTTGGTCCACTCTGGACCTTGGTTTTAATTATACTTACTCAGCGTCTTTGTTAGCCTAGACATGAATTTGAACAGTTAAAGCGCTGAGGTAAGGGTAAATTGTCTTCCAGGGCAGCATCTGAGAGAGAGGCTCCTCCTCCCTGAAACAGGAAACACATTAGTCCACCATTATAAATTTCACAGTCTTACCTGCGTGCCTCACTTGTTTGTGTTTCCTCCGGACCCACAGGAGCTGCAAAAGAAACGTTTGTTATTTTACTTCCATCTCTGTGCTAGTTGCAGGAGACTCCCTGCCAGCATCCCTTCCAGCCCTGCGGGCCTTGGGAGGGCGAGCAGGGGCAGCATATTTGAGCAGTATTGCTCTGCCTGAGATTTCACCCCTGCAGAGGGGTCTTCAATCATCCGCAATAATGCGCTGACATTTCCCCTATGCTGCTGCTCAAGGGACCTGTGCAGTTTTTCACCAGGGAACTCCATGTGCAAATTATGGAAAGATACTCCCAGACATGAAGAGCGTACAGCGGTGTGGGTGCATGGATGCCTCACCCCCTGATTACTGCCGCGCCGGACGGGTAGGTGCCTCACGGCTTATTTTTTGTTCCTCTCCTACCCCCGTGATGTCCGCACCCGCCGCCCGCTTGATCACCGGTGTTTTTCGCCACGATTGGCGTCCTGTACACACCGCAGAATGAGCCTGTCCTCATGGAGGCCCGGTGGGGTGTACCAAGATGGCGCTGGAGACACTTCCGAGTTAGCGGCCATTTTCCTGGAGCCTGCTTCCAGGGACTCAGAATGGGCTACGGTTACATCACTTCCGGGGGCGGGAATTTAAAAAAAAAAAAAGGATTTTTAACAATAGCAAATATATCAATATAAATGAATACTGCAGCAGAGTCCCCCTCCCTATTGGACCCAAAAGGGAGGATACCAATTGCAGCGGCATGTGCAGGTATATCCATCAACCTGCACGGGGTCAGCTGGGGGCGAGGCCGGAGCTTACGCAGAAAGCAGTTAAAAAGGCCCCTCTAAGCAGAGGATCCTGGTGATGACCATGCTTCTCCACCCTGCCCTGCAGATCCTGCAAGCCAGGACAGCTCCAAGGTAAGCCAGAATACTCCAGAGTCACCTCTGTCTTAACCTTACTGTAAAACTGCCTACTTACAGGCAGCCTTTACCCGCCTACCTCACGGGGACCTTTTTTGTGCTTGATTTCAGGCGAAGACCCCTGAGGAAAGGGAAGTGGAAAGCAACAAAACATGTGCTTCGTGCAGCCACCGGTTTTCCCCAGAATGGGGGAAAAAACCCCTATATCAAAAATGTATAGACAAAATGGTGGCCAAAGAATCGCAAGGGTATCTGAAACATCTGCTCAGCTCTTTCAAGAAAGAAATACAGAGCACTATGGCGCATCTACGCTCAGCTATTAAAAAGTTAGAAGCGCCATCAAGCGTCAGTCAGACCAATACCCCGTCTACCACCGGATATGCGTTCCTTCAGGGAACAGACAGAACAAGAAGAGGATTCGGATTAATCCGAATCGGAGAATGAACTTTGCTCAGACTCCGACAAGGAAGATGCGGTTTCAGAGGGCAACTTTATTTCTATCAGAGGATAGGAATAGCCTTCTAAAAGCATAGCGGACACGCTAGGTATTAAAGAACATAAATCCGCAGAACTCACTCTCGTGATTTTTGCCGGTGAGGTGTTGGGGGAGATCAGGCGGTCCCGGGGCTCTGACCAAGGTCGTACGATGTCAGGAGGGTTCTGAGCATCCATTAACCATCCAGATTTTAGCCCATCAGCTGATTTTCTGTACAAGCAAAGGCCCTGGCTGGGTATAAGCCATCTGCTCGACTTTGCTTGCCAGCTGGTAAGCAGGTTTTTCTTAAGGTGGCGGCACGTTTGATTTGGTTCACCCTGGTGTTTGATTCATTAGATTGAACTGTCTACTGATTTACCCACAAGCAATTGTATGGACTGTCCATTTATTAGCACAGCTTCCTTTATCCTTTTCACAATACATGACAAGATGTATAAAGAGCTGCAACCCAGAAAGCCTAGAACATTCCCTGTACACCAAACTCTTAAAGATATCTTTAAAAAAAAAAAGTGGGAAGACCCAGAGAAAAAAACTCTTCATGCCAGCCACAGTCAAACACAGACCCGTTTGCAGAGGCAGACACCAAAACCTGTGCTAAATGCCCCAAAGTGGATGCTTCTCTGGCAAAAGTCACAAATAAATCTGACTTGGCCTTTGACGACGCGGGTACCTTAAACGACCCCATGGAAATCCGGCAATAGCTTCCACCTGCACAGCCCGGACTTTATCAACCTGGCTAACCCAGCTTCAAGAACTTCTGGAGAGTGACATACCTAGGGAACATCCTTCCACGGGAGACATTTATGGCGACAATAGACCTACAGGATGCCTACCTACATGTCCCCATAAAGGACGGTCATCAAAAATTCCTGAGGCTCGCAGTACAAGGGCCAGCAATTACGCTGCACCCACAATACACAGCTCTCCTTTTCGGCATCTCCTCTGCACCAAAAATCTTCTCAAAGATAATGGCAGAAGCATTAAAAGGTCTAAGACAACAAGGTATTGGCATAATACCATATTTAGACAATTTACTGTTCTTTGCGGACTCAGCAGAAGCCCTAGAGAACAACCTGTGCACAAGTATGTCCTATCTGCAAAACCGGGGATGGATAATAAATGCAGAAAAGTCTCACAGATGACCCCAAGCCAGTGAGTGGTATATTTGGGCTATATAGTGGACTCCAGACTAACGAAAACCTTCCTAACGGAAGAAAAGAACGAAAAAATCACACAGGCAGTAACCTTCCTAATAAGGACCAACGCCATAACAATCAGACAAGGTATGGCCGTACTAGGACTGATGACGTCTTCTATTCCAGCTATCACCTGGGCACAGAATTACACGAGATCTCTACAGAACTACATTCTGTCCCAGTTGGATGGCAGCCACTCATCCCTAGACAGGTCCATTCCTGTTCCAACCACAGTCAAACTAACACTACAATGGTGGCTCAATCTACTTCGATACATCGAAGGATGCAAATGGGCCCAATCTAAACCAATCGGGATCACCACCGATGTCAACGCCCTAAGCTGGGGGGCACACTTGGAGGGCCTCTGCTCACAGGGAAAATGGACCTCCAAATGGTCCCAAGCTTCCTCAAGCATGAGAGAGCTAAAAGCTGTGGGGGAAGCATTAAAAGCGTTCAAACCAGCAATACAGGGGAGAAACGTAAAGTTGCAATCGGACAACGGCACGACTGTGGTATACCTAAACAGGCAAGGTGGAACAAAGTCCCGAAGCTTGATGAAGCTGACGGAGAAAATCCTACTATGGGCAGAATCAAACAAAGTCAATATCAGGTATCTATCTGAAAGGAACAGACAATGCGCTGGCAAACTTCCGGAGCTGGAAGACCACAAAACAGACGGAGTGGTCTCTGAACCAAGCGACCTTCGCACAAATCACTCAAAAGTGGGGAGTACCTGAGGTAGATCTATTCGCCTCCAAAGCAAATGCAAAATCTCCAACATTTTTCTCTCTGGACCCCACAGATGGCAACAGCGGAGTAGACGCCTTCAACCAGAGCTGGGGATGACAACTATGCTATGCATTCCCTCCAACTGCCACAATACCAAGGGTGATTCAAAAAATAAAGGCAAAGAGAGCAATGGTGATACTAATAGCACCACACTGGCCACAAAGGGCATGGTTCAGCTACTTGAAAAACCTCAGCATCCAGCCTCAGCTGACACTGACGGACCGGCCAGATCTCCTATCACAGGGCCCAGTCAACCACCCGAACCACAGAATCCTGAAGCTTTCGGCCTGGGTACTGAAGGGGTGAGACTTCAGAACAAAGGATTGTCAGACAATGGGATCAATACCATCCTAAACAGCAGGAAGCCCGTAACTAGGGCGATCTACGAGAAAGTGAGGAAAAAGTTTGTCTCCTGGAACAGAAACAAACTGTATTCCAAAAGAGGAATAATCCCAACAATCCTGGATTTACTACAAGATGGAGCAGACAAAAATATATCCCCAAGTACGCTGAAGATACATGTTGCAGCACTCTCCTCATTCATGGACACAAGACTAGCAGAGGACCCGCTGATAAAGTGATTCCTGATGTCACCCAAAAGAGCTAGACCAGCCAAAATGAATAGAACTCCAACTTGGGACATGCTCACAGTACTTGGAGGATTTCTTTCCCCTCCATTTGAACCGATGGAAGATGGCTCAGACAAAAAACCACCTTAAAGACTGTACTTCTTGTGGCCCTAGTATCAGCCAGAAGAGTGAGCGAAATCCAAGCACTTTCTATAATGGAACCATACTGCCTAATACATTTAGACAAAATAATTCTCTCTCCAGACCCGGCCTTCTTATCCAAGGTCCCCTCAACATTCCATAGAACCCAAAATATCATCATACCTTTGCTTCCAAAAACTATGGATAGCGGAAAAAGAGACACTTACAACAAACTCGATGTGGAAAACATACTTTGAAAGAACGAAGAATTGGCGAAGAACAACCTCCCTTTTTGTCCTTTATGCAGGAGTCAACAAAGGGAAACGGGCTTTCAAGAATACCATCAGCAGATGGATAAGAATGGCCATACAGATGACCTATGAGGCACAAAACCTCACTCCGCCAAGCGGGATCAGAGCACACACAACCAGAGCCTGTGCTACCTCGGTCGCAGAGGAAGCAGGGGCAACTCCAGAGCAGATCTGCAGGGCAGCGACATGGTCGAGCTTCAGTGCCTTTGCAAGGCACTACCGCATAGACCAGCTGTCTGACCAAGACCAGGCACTTGGTCGCAAGGCGCTCCAGTCTCTATCTCCACCCTAGTAAGTATTGCTTGATGCATCCTCTCAGATGCTGCCCTGGAAGACGATTCGAGAAAATAGTTAGGTACCTGGTAACTTTTTCTAAGAAGTCTTCCAGGGCAGCACTAGTTCCCACCCTTGAAAAGACAAATACCAGGTACAACGGGGGAGCTTTTAAGATCTACTGAGATTCCTTCGGTGCTTTAATACAACTGAGGCACGCAGGTAAGACTGAAATTTTATAATGGTGGACTAATGTGTTTCCAGTTTCAGGGAGGAAGAGCCTATCTCTCAGATGCTGTCCTGGAAGACTTCTTAGAAAAAGAGTTACCAGGTACCTAACTCTATTTTTTTTTTTTTTTTAACTCTCTGTTCTACATATGCCCTAAATAGGGATGAGCTTCAAATTCGAGTCAAACCCACGTTCGACCGCTCGTGAATTGCAAACGTTATGGGGCGTTCCCGACAAATTTTGAGTGGCGCGTCACAGCCCATAATTCACTGTGGCATCGCAGTGCATTGCTGGCTGATTGGCCAAGCATGCACTATGACCCGCTAGCTTGGCCAATCACAGCGCTGTCTGTACAGAGAGCCGTAATTGGCTAAAGCCAGGGTGGCTTTCCCCAATTATGACTCGGGGGGGGGGGGGGGGAGATTTAGTACACGCCCCACACTATATAAGGCTGCCTGCATGGCGGCCTTGTGTAGTGTGTTGCAGCGGAGAGAGATAGAGAGACAGTGTCAATTGATTTCAGTTAGAGTAGGCAGGCGAGTCAGCTGCACTTACAGTGTAGGATAGAGATAGAGATAGAGATAGTTCAGACCCCCTTAAATTTTTCACTCTGTTATATTGCAGCCATTTGCTTAAATCATTTAAGTTCATTTTTTTTTCCTCATTAATGTACACACAGCACCCCATATTGACAGAAAAACACAGAATTGTTGACATTTTTGCAGATTTATTAAAAAAGAAAAACTGAAATATCACCTGGTTCTAAGTATTCAGACCCTTTGCTCAGTATTTAGTAGAAGCACCCTTTTGATCTAATACAGCTATGAGTCTTTTTGGGAAAGATGCAACAAGGTTTTTCACACCTGTACTTGGGGATCCTCTGCCATTCCTCCTTGCAGATCCTCTCCAGTTCTGTCAGGTTGGATGGTAAATGTTGGTGGACAGTAGGGCTGCAACTAACGATTATTTTCATAATCGATTAGTTGGCCGATTATTGTTTCGATTAATCGGTTAATAACCTTAACCAGTTGCCGACCGCCGCACTACGATGTACGTCGACAGAGCGGCACGGGCAGGCAAAAGGGCTTACAGGTACGTCCTTGCCTGCCCGCGGGTGGGGGGTCTGATCGGACCCCCCCCCTGGTGCCAGCGGCGGTCGGATTCAGGTCAGGGTCGATCAAAGGTGAGGGGGAGGCCACTCATTCGTGGCTCCCCCCTCGCGATCGCTCCTGGCCAATGACAGGCTTCCTCGGCTTCTGTGAATGTAAACAGAAGTGGAGGAAGTGATGTCATCTCTCCTCGAGCCGGTCTTTTCGTCCCGGCGCCGAGGAGAGAAGACATCCAAGTAAGTGCACCAACACTACACTAACAGTAGAACACGCAGGCACACTTGTCACCCCCCTGTCACCCCCCAGTCACCCCCTGATCACCCCCCTGTACCCCCTGTCACTCTGACACCAATAGCAGGTTTTTTTTTTCTGATTATTGCATTGGTGTCAGTTTGTGTCAGTTACAAGTGTTAGGGCAGTTAGGTTAGCCCCCTTTAGGTCTAGGGTACCCCCCTTTAGGTCCAGGGTACCCCCCTAATAAAGTTTTAACCCCGTGATCACCCCCCGTCGCCAGTGTCACTAAGTGATCGTTTTTCTGTTCGCTGTATTAGTGACACAGGTGACGCTAGTTAGGGAGGTAAGTATATAGGTTTGCTGTCAGTGTTTTATAGCGACAGGGACCCCCATATACTACCTACTAAAGGTTTTAACCCCTTGATTGCCCCCTAGTTAACCCTTCCACCAGTGATCACCATATAATTGTTACGGGTGACGCTGATTAGTTGGTTTGTTTTTTGTAGTTTATTACAGTTTTAGGGCACCCGCCGTTTATTACCTTATAAAGGTTTAACCCCCTAATTGCCCGGCGGTGATAGAAGTTAAGTTTTTAGGGTCAGATAAGGTCTGCGTCGTCCCAGGCAGCGTCAGATTAGCGCCAGTACCGCTAACACCCACGCACGCAGCATACACCTCCCTTAGTGCTATAGTATCTGAACGGATCGATATCTGATCCGATCAAATCTATACTCCCCAGCAGTTTAGGGTCCCCCAAAAAAACGCAGTGTTAGCGGGATCAGCCCAGATACCTGCTAGCACCTGCGGTTTGCCCCTCGGCCCAGCCCAGCCCAGCCCACCCAAGTGCAGTATCGATCGATAACTGTCACAAAACACTAAGCACACATAACTGCAGCGTTCGCAGAGTCAGGCCTGATCCCTGCGATCGCTAACAGTTTTTTGGTAGCGCTTTGAATCAGTTGCTGACAGTCAGGAGCTTTTTTGCCTGTGAGTCTCACTAGTGTACCCCTAAATTTAGAGCCCAAAATGGCAAATCGAAGGTACACTAGTGAAGAGGCCTACACGTTTCTGAGCATGACAGATAGTGAAGAGGAAGTCACTCATCTGTCAAGTTCAGGCTCAGAATACGATCCTGTAGAGGACAGCGGCTCCATGACAGATAGCTCTGACGACGGAGTTGTGGTCCCTGCTAGGGTCAGGCATACCAGACCCCGAACTTCTTCTTCTGTCCTTGAAGTGCAAGAACCGCAGGTCCCTCGTATGGAGCAGAGAAGTACTAGCGCCGCTATTCTTTCTGGTGAACTGGCAAGCACCAGCGGCCTAGTACACCCTGGTCGTACATCCAGCACTGCAGTATCACGTGGTGACGTGGCGAGTCCCATAAGTGCAGTTCAAGCTGGTGAGGTGGCAAGCACTAGTAGTGTCCGGCTGCCACCAAGAAGACGAACACAGGCCCGTCGTGCCCATAGTGCCCTTCCTGCTGCATTCGCCAATCCGAATTGGGTACCCACCACTTCTGCAGCACCCGTACTTCCCCCTTTCACTGGCCAACCCGGAATTCAGGTGGAAACAGTTGACTTTATGCCACTGGATTTTTATTCACTGTTTTTCACCGAAGATCTCTATAGATCTATTGTGGACCAAAGCAATTTATACGCTGGTCAACACATCGCCGCTAATCCCCAGTCCTCCCTTGCCAGAGATTGGAGACCAACTACGGTCTCCGAATTTAAGATCTTTCTGGGCCTTTCCCTCAACATGGGCATAACCAAAAAGAGTGAGTTGCGGTCATATTGGTCCACTGACCTAATTCACCATATGCCCGTGTTCTCTGCTTCAATGGCCAGGGCACGATACGAGCAGATTTTGCGGTTCATGCACTTCAACGACAATGAACTCTGTCGTCCTCGTGGAGACCCTGCATACGATCGGCTCTACAAAATTCGGCCCCTCGTAAACCACTTCAACCAACGTTTTGCAGACTTGTTTACTCCCCATCAAGTTGTCTGCATTGATGAGTCCCTGATTAAATTTTCTGGCTGCTTGTCCTTCAAACAGTACCTTCCCAGCAAGCGTGCCAGATACGGGGTCAAGATGTATAAGCTCTGTGACAGGGCCACAGGCTATACATGTAGTTTTATGGTTTACGAGGGCAAAGATAGTCACGTAGAGCCGACAAACTGCCCTGACTACAAAGGAAGCGCTGGCAAGATAGTGTGGGACCTGGTGTCACCCTTATTCGGAAAGGGGTACCACTTGTACGTGGACAATTATTATACGAGCGTGCCACTTTTTAGTCACCTTTTTGATCATCAAATTGGAGCATGTGGCACCGTGCGACCTAATCGCCGGGGCTTTCCCCAGCGGCTTGTAGAGTCCCGTCTTAGGCTGGGGGAGAGAGCCTGCTTGAAGTATAATAATTTGCTCGCTATGAAGTGGAGGGATAAGAAGAATGTTTTCGTTCTCACCTCCCTTCATGCAGACACAACGACCCAAATTACTACGGCGACTGGTGTTGTGGAGAAACCCCTCTGTGTCCACGAATATAACCTTAATATGGGAGGGGTGGACCTCAACGACCAATTGTTGGCGCCGTACCTAATTGCCCGTAAGGCCAGACGCTGGTACAAAAAAGTGTCTATTTATTTCAATTGGCTTTGCTGAACGCTCAAGTGCTATACAGAGCTTCAGGACGGACTGGATCCTTCCTTAAATTCCAGGAAGAGATCGTCAGAGCCCTTCTGTTTCCAGATGGTGCTCCACCTCACCTTCCCAATCCAAATGCAGTAGGCCGGCTGCATGAGAGGCATTTTCCTTATGTCCTCCGGAGTACCCCTACCCAACAAGCCCCCCAAAGAAAATGTCGTGTCTGCAGAAAGCGCAGATTTAGGCGTGACACCCAGTATTATTGTCCCTCCTGTCCTGGCAATCCTGGTCTTTGCATTGGTGAATGTTTTGAACGCTACCATACACTAGTTGAGTATTAGCGTAGGGTACAGCACTGCACAGACAAGGACACGCTTTCACAGGGTTTCCCAAGATGCCATCGCATTTTGAGAGACCCAAACCTGGAACCGTTACAGTTTTAGAAGTTACAGTTATAAAAAAAAAAATGTAAAAAAAAAAAAAAAAAATACACAAAAAAAATATAAAATAAAAAAACCAAAAATAGTTGTCGTTTTATTGTTCTCTCTCTCTATTTTCTCTCTATTGTTCTGCTCTTTTTTACTGTATTCTATTCTGCAATGCTTTATTGTTATGTTTTATCATGTTTGCTTTTCAGGTATGTAATTTTTTTATAGTTTACTGTGTTTTAAACATTTTTTTGTTTTCAGGTACGCCATTCAGCTGCAGCGCGGATTTATTTATCTTGACAGCAACAGTGTTTGCTCCCACGATACATAAAGCCGTGACTCCAGCGCTGTCGGAGGTGATTTCACCACCACAGTTACATACTTCAGCATATATGCCGAAGCGTGGGGGCAGAAGTGGGTGGAGGAGCAATTTGCTCCTGCCTTTTGCAGGAGGATGCCCCCATGCTTCGGCATATATATATTTTAGGTAGGCACAGGTTGCGTTAAATGTTTTATTTTTTACTATGTTTTTTTTTTGTATTTGCTTTGCAGGTATGGTAAGTATTACTGTTATACTGTAATGTTACTTTGTTTTTTGTTAACCATCATTTGCTTAGCAGGTACGCCATTCAGTTGCAGCGCGGATTTATTTATCTTGACAGCAACAGCGTTTGCTCCCACGATACATAAAGCCGTGACTCCAGCGCTGTCGGAGGTGATTTCACCACCACAGTTACATACTTCAGCATATATGCCGAAGCGTGGGGGCAGCAGTGGGTGGAGGAGCAATTTGCTCCTGCCTTTTGCGGGAGGATGCCCCCATGCTTCGGCATATATAAATGGTGCATGTATGCCCATCATTAGAAGTGGGTGGATGAAGGGAGGTATTCTAATGGTGGGCATACCCACCGATCAATATCTTTTTTTCGTTCAGCCCACAGGCTGCATGAAAAAAAAGTTTACAATATATGCCCAACAAGGACCAGCAACGTACTGGTATGTTGCTGGACTTTGAGTGGTTATACCAGAATGATGCCTGCAGGTTTAGGTATCATCTTGGTATCGTTCTTTTCAGCCAGCGGTCGGCTTTCATGTAAAAGCAATCCTAGCGGCTAATTAGCCTCTAGACTGCTTTTACCAGCAGTGGGAAGGAATGCCCCCCCCCACCGTCTTCCATGTTTTTCTCTGGCTCTCCTGTTCCAACAGGGAACCTGAGAATGCAGCCGGTGATTCGGCCAGCTGACCATAGAGCTGATCAGAGACCAGAATGGCTCCAAACATCTCTATGGCCTAAGAAACCGGAAGCTACGAGCATTTCATGACTTAGATTTCGACGGATGTAAACAGCGCCATTGGGAAAGCATTTTATCACACCGATCTTGGTGTGGTCAGATGCTTTGAGGGCAGAGGGGAGATCTAGGGTCTAATAGACCCCAATTTTTTCAAAAAAGAGTACCTGTCACTACCTATTGCTATCATAGGGGATATTTACATTCCCTGAGATAACAATAAAAATGATTTTAAAAAAATAAAAATGAAAGGAACAGTTTAAAAATAAGATAAAAAATCAAAAAATTAATAAAAAAAAAAAAAAAAAAAAAAAAAGCACCCCTGTCCCCCCCTGCTCTTGCGCAAAGGTGAACGCAAGCGTCGGTCTGGCGTCAAATGTAAACAGCAATTGCACCATGCATGTGAGGTATCACCGCGAAGGTCAGATCGAGGGCAGTAATTTTAGTAGTAGACCTCCTCTGTAAATCTAAAGTGGTAACCTGTAAAGGCTTTTAAAGGCTTTTAAAAATGTTTAAAAAAAATATTTAGTTTGTCGCCACTGCATGTTTGTGCGCAATTTTAAAGCATGTCATGTTTGGTATCCATGTACTCGGCCTAAGATCATCTTTTTTATTTCATCAAACATTTGGGCAATATAGTGTGTTTTAGTGCATTAAAATTTTAAAAAGTGTGTTTTTTCCCCAAAAAATGCGTTTGAAAAATCGCTGCGCAAATACTGTGTGAAAAAAAAAAAAATGAAACACCCACCATTTTAATCTGTAGGGCATTTGCTTTAAAAAAATATATAATGTTTGGGGGTTCAAAGTAATTTTCTTGCAAAAAAAAATATTTTATATTGTGACACAAGTTGCGGGAAAAAGACAATTTTTTTTTTTTTTTTTGCACAAAGTTGTCACTAAATGATATATTGCTCAAACATGCCATGGGAATATGTGAAATTACACCCCAAAGTAAATTCTGTTGCTTCTCCTGAGTACGGGGATACCACATGTGTGAGACTTTTTGGGAGCCTAGCCGCGTACGGGACCCCGAAAACCAAGCACCGCCTTCAGGCTTTCTAAGGGCGTAAATTTTTGATTTCACTCTTCACTGCCTATCACAGTTTCAGAGGCCATGGAATGCCCAGATGGCACAACCCCCCCCCCCAAATGACCCCATTTTGGAAAATAGACACCCAAAGCTATTTGCTGAGAGGTATAGTGAGTATTTTGCAGACCTAACTTTTTGTCACAAACTTTTGAAAATTGAAAAAAGAAAAAAAAAATATGTTTTTCTTGTCTTTCTTCATTTTCAAAAACAAATGAGAGCTGCAAAATACTCACCATGCCTCTCAGCAAATAGCTTGGGGTGTCTACTTTCCAAAATGGGGTCATTTTGGGGCGGTTTTGTGCTATCTTGGCATTTTATGGCCTTCAAAACTGTGATGGGTAGTGAGGAGTGAAATCAAAAATTAACGCTCTTAGAAATCCTGAAGGCGGTGATTGGATTTCGGGGCCCCGTATGAAGCTAGGCTCCCAAAAAGTGCCACTCATGTGGTATCCCTGTACTCAGGAGAAGCAGCAGAATGTATTTTGGGGTGCAATTCCACATATGCCCATGGCCTGTTTGAGCAATATATCATTTAGTGACAACTTTGTGCAAAAAAAAAAAAAAAAAAAAAAAAAAAAAAGAAAATTGTCACTTTCCCGCAACTTGTGTCAAAATATAAAATATTCCATGGACTCATCATGCCTCTCAGCAAATAGCTTGGGGTGTCTTCTTTCCAAAATTGGGTCATTTGGGGGGGTTTTGTGCCATCTGGGCATTTTATGGCCTTCAAAAATGTGATAGGTAGTGAGGAGTGAAATCACAACTTTACGCCCTTAGAAATCCTGAAGGCAGTGCTGGGTTTTCGGGGCCCCGTACGCTTCTAGGCTCCCAAAAAGTCCCACACATGTGGTATCCCCGTACTCAGGAGAATCAGCAGAATGTATTTTGGGGTGCAATTCCACATATGCCCATGGCCTGTGTGAGCAATATATCATTTAGTGACAACTTTGTGCAAAAAAAAAAAAAAATTCACTTTCCCGCAACTTGTGTCAAAAAATAAAATATTCCATGGACTCAACATGCCTCTCAGCAAATAGCTTGGGGTGTCTACTTTCCAAAATGGGGTCATTTGGGGGGGTTTTGTGCCATCTGGGCATTTTATGGCCTTCAAAACTGTGATAGGTAGTGAGGAGTGAAATCAAAAATTTATGCCCTTAGAAATCCTGAAGGCGGTGCTTGGTTTTCGGGGCCCCGTACGCGGCTAGGCTCCCAAAAAGTCCCACACATGTGGTATTCCCATACTCAGGAGAAGCAGCTAAATGTATTTTGGGGTGCAATTCCACATATGCCCATGGCCTGTGTGAGCAATATATCATTTAGTGACAACTTTTTGTAATTTTTTTTTTTTTTTTTGTCATTATTCAATCACTTGGGACAAAAAAATAAATATTCAATGGGTTCAACATGCCTCTCAGCAATTTCCTTGGGGTGTCTACTTTCCAAAATGGGGTCATTTGGGGGGGTTTGTACTGCCCTGCCATTTTAGCACCTCATGAAATGACATAGGCAGTCATAAACTAAAAGCTGTGTAAATTCCAGAAAATGTACCCTAGTTTGTAGGCGCTATAACTTTTGCGCAAACCAATAAATATACGCTTATTGACATTTTTTTTTACCAAAGACATGTGGCCAAATACATTTTGGCCTAAATGTATGACTAAAATTGAGTTTATTGGATTTTTTTTATAACAAAAAGTAGAAAATATCATTTTTTTTCAAAATTTTCGGTCTTTTTCCGTTTATAGCGCAAAAAATAAAAGCGGCAGAGGTGATCAAATACCATCAAAATAAAGCTCTATTTGTGGGAAGAAAAGGACGCAAATTTCGTTTGGGTACAGCATTGCATGACCGCGCAATTAGCAGTTAAAGCGACGCAGTGCCAAATTGTAAAAAGTGCTCTGGTCAGGAAGGGGGTAAATCCTTCCGGGGCTGAAGTGGTTAAAAAAAATGTGGTGTATAATTTAGTTAATATGTAAAATTTAAAAAAAAGGAAATTTATTCTTAAATATCTCTATGCAGTGGTAAATAAAAATAGCCAACTATATGGTTAGGGAGCAAAATATCTAATCCACTCTGAGAATAACAGACAGGAGATATACTGTATATACTATTAGAGGAGAGATAAGAACGTTTGTTCGATTTTCTAATCGTTAGTGGGGTCAAATCGACGTTCATTTTCAACCACAGTGATGGGAAAATTTGGAAATAAAAACTTCTTGGTGAAAGGAATTATCAGACAGTGTATGCGGTTTTCGTTCAGAAATTACAATTATTTTAAAAACAAGTGAAAATTTCAAACATTCATTCATCGAATGTACAAAGATTTTTCGTCCGAATATTCTCATCTGAAAATTGATCGGTGTGGCCAGCATAAGGCTTGGTGCACACCTATGCAGTTTGCTTTTGATCTGTTTCTGCAGTGCTCTTTGCTGTGCGTTTTTCATTTTTGCGCACGTTGATTTTGCTGCGATTTGTGTTTTTGCATTTTTTTTGGACAATTTGTTGTTGGGCAGATTAAAAAACACAAATTGCTGCAAAAACGCATTACATGCTTTTCTGAAGCTTCTCCATTGAAGTATGTTGAACCAAAAAAGCACTGTTTTGCGTTAAAAAAAAAAAAAGTCACTGATGCTTTCCAAATACGCAGTGGCTGAAAAAGCACAGATGTGAACGTGTCCCATAGGAAACCATGTACATGAACTGTAGTCTGTTTCTGCAAAAAGCACCAAAAAACACATACATGTAAACCAGGTCTAAGACGTTTAGTAACATAATGGGGTTGAAAAAACGAATATTAGCCCTTTATAGTACAAAAAAAGCAAATAATCACTACTGTAAGGGGTTCATTTTTTTTTTTTTTACTTTAGAATTGTGAAAGAAATAGTTACAGTAGCGATTATTTGCTCTTTTTGTACTATAAAGGGCTCATTTTAGAGGGTTTTTTTTTTTTTTTACCACATTGTGTTACTGGCCGATTAATCGATCATGAAAATAGTAATCGATTAATTTCATCGATTAGTTGTCGATTAATCGGTTAGTTGTTTCAGCCCTAGTGGACAGCCATTTTTAGGTCTCTCCAGAGATGCTCAATTGGGTTTAAGTCAGGGCTCTGGCTGGGCCATTCAAGAACAGTCACTAAGTTTTTGTGAAGCCACTCCTTCGTTATTTTAGCTGTGTGCTTAGGGTCATTGTCTTGTTGGAAGGTAAACCTTCGGCCCAGTCTGAGGTCCTGAGCACTCTGGAGAAGGTTTTTGTCCAGGATATCCCTGTATTGTCGTCCTGTCCCTGCAGCTGAAAAACACCCCCACAGCATGATACTGCCACCACCATGCTTCACTGTTGGGACTGTATTGGACAGGTGATGAGCAGTAGGTGTATGGGGTAAATCCGCGCAATGAATTGGGTATTTTAGTTGTGGATATGGCTGCTGCCTTTACACATACAATACCACCTAAGTGGAAAGTATTAGAAAATGGTAAAAAAGCAGGAGTAGTATGGCGCTGCCCTTATGGAGACAAAAAGATTTTTTTCTTCTTTGTAGTAAATGTGTTACCTAGTGACCTTATTCCTAAAGAATTGCTTCTAAAACCTGTATGTGTCAAAAGGTTGAATAAAAACTGTGACTGGTGACGGATTTTTTCTATTAAAAATGAAAAATGCAACATATGGTGCTCCAATTATTCAGCAAAGGTGCATTGTGCGCTTTAAATTAGGTAATAAATTAGGTAAATAGTTGTGGATATGGATACAATACCACCTAAGTGGAAAGTATAAAAAAGGAAAACAGGAGTAGTATGGCGCTGCCCTTATGGAGACAAAAGGACTTTTTCTTTAAAATAAACAATAGCTCTATAATTCCTAAAGTATTGCTTCTAAGCCTGTGTGCGCCAAATAATTAAATAAAATCTGTGACTGGTGCTGAGTACTTAGCACCGCCGGGCTACGGACGTCTTGCAGCATCTCTAACAAAGGGAATTCGTTAACTTTTTCTATGCTTGATTTTTTCATTTGAAATGTGAGTACATATATTTTATTAAGCTTTAATAAAAGTTCTCTTATGGTTTTACGCGATGGGCATACCTTCTTTCCTTTACATGTAATTACTACATCACAATATGCAAGTAAAGTTTGGGGGATATCCTTGATTGCTGCACAGTGGCAGACACTGTGACCGCGCATACCCCTGCAGGGGAAAGAAAAATCCGGTGAGTGCAAGCATTGTCAGAGCATGCAGACAAGGCACTAATTAAAGAAACCAGCACCTGGATAAAAAGTTTTCCTACAGATATTTGACCCTCCTTGCTGCTGGAGGCTTTGTAACTGATCAGAGGGTGCGCCTGACCACTGAATCGGTTGATCGGTTGACCTTCATAAAAATTAATCAGTCTTGGATCACCAGCTACCAAGCACCTGATGCTGATGTAACCACTTTTTTTTGGGAGATCCCTTCAAGACTGCCTGTGCTGATGCTGAGTGACAATCCTCTTCCTCCTCTATTTTCATGCTGATAGCTTGTAAGAACATTTTTGGTTCTGGGCACTGCCACCAGTGGCCAAGGCCCAATTTTTCTGCCCCTGTTTAACAGGGGCATATAACTACAATTTTTGCTGCAATACTTTGCAGCAGGGCTCATTCCTGTGCTCCAACTATAGCATCTGTGAGGGGTTGCAGTGTTGTGGCACCAACACCACCAAAGGCCCAATTTTTCTACCACTGTTCAACAATGGCATTTAATTACAATTCTTGATCTAATATTTCACAGCAGGGCCCATTCCTGCGCCCGCCAAGAGTAACTGTGAGGGCTTACAGTGTTGTGGCAACACCAACACCTAAGGCCCCAATTTCTGCAGAGTATATAGGGCAGGCCCCTACTTTCAAACATCCAACTTACAAATGACTCCTACTTGCAAACGGAAGGAGACAACAGGAAGTGGGATGAAATCTACCCCTAGGAAGGGAAATTCTCTCCTGTAAGAGTTAATATTTATTATTATTATTATACAGGATTTGGGAAATATGGGAAATAAATAATATAGGAAAAACGTGTCTCCTCTCCACTGATGCTTTATCACCAATCCTTCTTTCACTAAAAACCCCAAATTTTCAAAAAACATTTGTCATTGGGACAGAAAGTGAGGTGAAATCTTCTGAAGAGGTGCACAGACAGCAAAACAAATGCTACAGGGGTGATAACCCTTCCCTATGTTTTCCAAAAAGCTTAAAAATAGATTTTTTGGCTGGAGCTACACTTTAGAGAAAATAAAGGACCCTTTAAAAACCAAAAAACAAACCCCCATAAAAAAAAACACCCTAACCCACCCTGCATCCCCCACCCCAACCAAGGAATGCTTGTACCCATGGGCGTAGCATAAGGGGTTTCAGGGTTCACAACTGCAGCACAGCGCCTAGCTCCAGGGGGCCCCTGCAGCCTCCCTGTCATATTATCATATCGTCAACAAAGTCAAGCTCCGATCTGCCCTAGGGCCCAACATCCATGCTCCAATACCGAGCTTCCACTTTGCCTTCCACAGTCCACACCCCTCTGTTCTCATTGGCTGGGAAGAATCTGTGAGCCATTTCCTGAATGGAGAGAACGGGGTGAAAACAGCCCAGGATGGGGGAAGTGTCTGGCAACATGGAATGGTAACCAAGCTCACTGAGTTAAGAGGAGGAGAGTGCTGTCCTGTAGCCATGATTCGACCGATGTCACTGGTGAGGTAAGACGCCGCTCAGTGTCTCTTAGTCACCAGCTGGGTTTCCTTGTACTGCCCCCACCCACCCAGTGATATCTGCTTACCCCAGTTCCCTGACACTTGGAGAAAAGACACACATCTCCGGTAAGTGACCTTCCCCCAACACCTGCCAACACTGACAGAGAAATCTTCAGAAATTGCTAAACCAAAATCCCTTAACACCTCCTGAAGCCCCCCCGCAAAGCCCCCTGACCACCCCCTCCACCCTGGATGCCATGCCTGGCTGCTGAGCTCCTTTCCCATTACGGCACTCTATACTGCTCCTCCCCTGCAGGGCTGAAATCACATTCCTTGCAACACAGCCAGTCAGCCACGAGCTGCACAGGGTGTATCTGCCTACTGCAACTATACTGCAGTTCCGACCAGAGAATTTCACAGGTCTGAACGGCAACATAAAAGCCAGATACAACCTGTGAAGGCTGACAGACTGTGTGTAAAGGAATGTGATTTCGTCTCTGTGTAGTGTGGGGGGGAGGAGCTGTATACAGTGCTGGGATGGGAAAGGAGCTCTGCCAAGTGACCTGCCAGGGGGTCTATGTCCTCTGATTCTCCAGCAGTGATTCCTGACCTCTGATGTAAGGAGTAACTCTGGGAACTCAAAACTGTATCAGCACGCTCAGTGGAAGCGGTGGTGGTGGTGGTGGTGGGGGGGCTAGGTCAATTTTTGCATCAGGGGCCACAAGCTTCAAGCTACGCCTCTGCTTGTACCCTTGAACATGTTGCACCCAATGATAGGTGTGGACCATTGAGTGTAATCCCGTGTAGTTAGGGGTTTATTTACTAAAGGCAAATCCACTTTGCGCTACAAGTCCACTGCAAGTGCACTTAGAAGTGCAGTCGCTGTAGATCTGAGGGGGACATGCAAGGAAAATAAAAATCAGCATTTTTGCTTGTACATGATTGGATATAAAATCAGCAGAGCTTGCCCTCATTTCAGACTGTTGCTTTATGAGGATTTAAGGAGTAATCTCCATTAGCAACTGGGAATGTGTGTGTGTGTGTGTATAGAATAAGAAACAAGGATTAGTGTGTATGAAATAGTGTTGTTGGTAAGGGGTTAACCTAGCTAGCTGTACACATATGACAGGCTTTAGCTTGAGAACCTAATTCATCCAACAGTTCCTTTTGATCTGCAGGAATGTTAGGTGTGTGTTATGGGAGAATGCTCTATTTACGCGTCTTAAATTCAGATGCAAGGAAGAGATACCATCAGTTAAATACTGTAGTGGAGTCATTAGCTAGATAAAGGCCTTGTAGTCCCCTGGGTTAACCAACATTTTTTCCACTTCAAAGGGTGTTTGATATGCTGAGAATATTTCTTTGATCTGTTCAGGAATGGACAATTTCCCCACAGCTATGACCATGCATAGTTAAGTGCCACATTCAAGAGAAGGTGATGACCTTCTCTTTAATTAACTAATTATCGCCCCAAGAGAGGAGGTGCTAGTGAGGGGCTGAGCTATGCTAAATGAAGGGGAAAATTGTCCAATCTTGGAGAAGATACACCGGAGGGAGGAGAGGGGTAACATTGTTCCACCAATCAGGGGGCCTCTGTTCAAGTCAATGAGAGATGGGCCTATATTAGTGTAAGGTACACACAGGGAAGAGAAGGAGTTTTGAGTCTGACGTGGGCCCACACACATCACTACTGGTAAATATCAGGTCAGCTCCCAGCACTTAAGGTATACCTGCTTGTCATTTGTTTGTTTGCTGTTTGTATTTCGATCTATTGAGGAATATACTCTGTATTCTTTTATTTTAACCTAATATTTTCTTCCTTGGTATAGACTATAGATAGATGGCTGTGTAATAGATAAACTACTCACCAATAAATGTTGTTGTTGTTGTTGTGTTAAAGCTTTCACTCTTGGTCCACATCATATCTTTGAAATATTAAATCTTAAATATAATCAGGTAACAAGACCTTCCCCCTCAGATCTAAAGCGACTGCACTTGCAAGTGCACTTGTAGTCAGTGGCGGCTGGTGCTCAAAATTTGGGGAGCGCAAACAAACTGAGAAATTCTGAAAAAAACCCCCCCAAAACATCAAATGCTGCCACTTTGACCCGCTCGCCGTCTGATAGGCGTCCCATCACAGCGCCTGTCGTTTCAGCCAATCAGGTGACGGGTAACAGACGTGAGCATCTGATTGGCAGAGAGGCGGTTCAGTGTTAGGAAAGCGAATATTCATTCACTGTTCTAACACTCCTTGGCGCATGCAGGTCACCTTTTTTGACGCCTAGTGGAGTCTATGGCTCTAATCGGGTGCTTCAAAAACAACCCCCGCCGCTGTAATTCAGGTGCCCAGCACCTGAAAAGGGGCCGAGCGCCTGGATAGGGGGTGGCAGCGGTGGCCATGGATAGATTCATGCTATGCATGGATAGATTCATGGTCATAGAGGGTGGAAAGAGGGGGCGGCGCCCTTATGGATGGGCCGCCACTGCTTGTAGTGCAAAATGGATTTGCCTTTAGTAAATAAACCCCTTAGTCTGTCAGCTTGGAAGAATTGGAATCTCCATTGTAGTAAGATTTTAACCGTGATAAAAAGGAGGGCTTCTCCTGCATTAGAAGCAAAACAAAATAGAAAAATAATCTGTTGGTGGGAAGGTATCATCCAAGACAACAATACAGCTTCTGAGGAACAGGAAGTCTGGTCGTGCAGCCAGGGTAATTGTCCCAACAGAGCAATGAGTGAGAAACAGTACCCTGGAACCTTGTAAACATTATTGAAAGGCCACTAGAGTCCGCCAGCAGCCATAGTAAAAGGAACAACAGGGCTTATCAAACTGCAGCCATAGGATTTCAAGATATAAACTCCCTCCCCTCATTTCATTGGAGAGGAGACAAATTATTTCTTCCCATAGGAGGTTGCCAGTGGCAACAGTTGGCAGTATAGCAGTAACTTCTACAGTTCAGAGAAAGTGTATAGATAAGAAAACACCTGGGTTAACCAGGAGAACAATTCTTCAGTGTTGCATGAAAGGAACAATGTAGGCACAACAGGTGCATAATAACAAACTTGCTGGTGCACATAGGCAAGAGTTCCAGCCGGTAACAACCCTGCACGTAATAGCGCCAGTCCAGGGTAGTCATCCGACCAAAAGGGACTCAGAGCCTGCAGTCACCAGCAGGACAGTGGAATAGGATTCAGAGTTCACCTCTCAGCAGTGTGGTAGTAGCGATTTCAGCCAGAAGAATGCATATCTGGGTGATGTAAAGACTTGTTAACTAATTCCTTCTCGTACCTTGTTGCCAAGCTAAGGGTCTCTGTAAGCAGGATTGGGTCTAATTTGATACTTGTAATTGACTTTTGGGGAGGGAGATAGAACATCAACTCCCTCGCTACTCGAGGACCCCTCACCCATTTCAGGTACCACCCCTCATGAATTCACGGCTGCTAGTTTTTGGTTACCCAACTGCATTACTTTTCCTGTTTGTCTTGCCTTGTTGTACTGCCTTTACTTTATACCCTGTATGTGCTTTACTGACCCAAGTTCTTTTGATACGCCAGAACCAGCATGCACCCCTTTGAATAACTTCAAGACCAGGCTTAGAACAGTTGAGGCAACTTTCACATAAACAGTTTTGGTATTACAGGTCAACATGAACATTGTCAATATATCTTAAAATAAAAAATCCTTGAATACACCCTACTTTAAATAGTAACAAGCTAATTTTGAACAATGACCAATTCGCCCCATGGATGGGATACCTCCCCAATAGCAATTTAAAGATACTTTTAAAAATGGTAGGACAAAGATTTCCTCAGAAAGCAATTAAGGAGAGTGTCAACAATGGTTTAATTGAATAAAAATTATATGGCTTTATTGATGAAATGCACAAAATAATAATCATGAATAAGCTCCAACGGACTGGTACAATGACCGTTCTGATGGACCTCGTTCCTTCAACGTACACAGTAACTATTAAAAATTTCTGCAGTATTGGACAACATTGTCATTAAAACCCCCGCTAAACCACAAAAACCTACTACCCCCACCATAAAAGTCCTTATTTCCGAGTATGGATAAGAGATGGTACTACTGTTGAGTATTGTCCTGCTCCTATTGCAGAAATACTATTAGTAAGTACACCCTATATTAATGTATTATTTAATCATAGCCTTATGTCCATTGAGAGGGCTAATAAAAATACTGCAATAAAGGGTGGTATAATGAAAAAGGTAAGTAAAAAATAGTTAAACAGTTCATATCATTCCTGCGTATTGCTTCAGCTGGAGAATAATTCTGTTGTTCAATTCAGCAATCTACAACTTCCAGCAGTAGTGAGCAGTATTAGAACATTGCCATATATCAGCCAACAACACAATAATAGTTCTACACTGGTTTGAAATTGATTGTGTATAAACCTGTGTAAAAGGCTGTAGTTGACCGTAGTTGGCAATATAAAGGTGCAAAGACATTCATCACGGGATAGCTGAAAAGTCATTCTATTATTCCATTCCGCAGTTCATAGTTTCCAACAGCAATGAACGGTTTTAGATCATTTGCCATAAAACATAGGCAGCAATAGCAATTGTATAACAGTATTAACTGTGAAAACCTATGTAGAGGGCTGCAGTTGATCGTAATGGGCAATATGGAAGTGCGAAGCATTCAACACAGTGCAGCTTTTAGTCCTTGAATGATCGCCAGTAAGACACACTATAGGGAAATGGCATATGAGAGAGGTTCGCCCTGAACGGGCGCTTACCCCTCTTGTCCTTGGCTGGTTATGCCCCGACTAGTGCCATTCAGTGTGTCTTCAGTTGATGCGGTCATATAGGATAACTGTGGAACCGCTTTGCTAGATTTCTACCACTGGCGTTAGCTGAGCCGAAATATGGTTTGCATTTCTCCGTGTGGACTTAATACAGGTACTTCCTGGTTTTGTTGTCTCGGATGCATCGCTACGGTGGCTGAAAAGGGCCGCTCAGAAATGCGGAAGTAGGCTTATCAAGACTCCATTTCATAGAAGTCAATTGTAAAACATCAGTTTTTATTCATGGATGAGGGGCCATGGTGGGGGGTGCAAGAGAGTGGGTTCAGCGACAGAAACATTGACGCGTTTCGTGCACTTGCCCGTGCACTTCGTCTGGACGTTATGCATAAGTGATAATCATACTTTTATAAGGAACAATGTTCAATCAGCATTACCTACGTCCTTTTTTCTTTTTTCCAGTTTGTTGCCATCTTGTGGTGACAAAACTAACTGCAGTCTAATAAAAGACAGGCGTATTACCTATGTAGGTAATATATGTGATTAATATAGGTATCAATAAATTGAGTTAGAACATTAGGGCCAAAGTGTTTTGATAGAGAATAAATTATCTCAAAAGATGTCTATTGATCCTCACAGAGATTAACCCCCCCATACACTGAGAAATCCACATATACTGATCTCCATAAGACAACCCCTCACATGGGAATGGCAATCATTTATGAAAAAAAACAGACCTTAATCCAATGTCAATCGATTATTTCAATATGATAAAAGAAGGCTCAAAGATTTTTTGGATTAAGCTCTAAGTCACAATAGTAGACTACCCATCTGATGGGAAAAAGATGGAAAGACACAGGGAGAGAAATAGGGAGGAAAAGGGGGAGTAGGAAGGGGGGAAAAAAAAGGGGGAGAGGGGAAAGTCTAAGGTTCCAGGAAAATCTTCAAGCTCAACTCATTGTTCAAGATGTGGGGCTGAAGAGTGTTGAGCTTGAAGATCCAGGATTTTTCCTTTCTCAAGGGTACTGTATAGAAGTCTCCCCTTTGATCAGGTAAATCCAAAGAGAGAAAACCCTACTTTAAGTCTTTCTGTTTTCCCGTTATGACATTGCAGAAAATGCTGGGCCATGGGTGTCTCTTCTTTCTGTTTTATACTTTCTAAGATGTCCATTAAATCTTACCCGGAGCTGCTGTTTTGTCTTCCCAACATATAGTTTTGTACACGGACATTCCAAAATGTACAAGACCCTGGAAGTAGCACAGTTAATAAAAGATCTAATCTCAAACTCTTGTTTCGCTACTGAGTCTCTGAACACCTTGGAACGATCGACATATTTGCAGGTACCACAATGTCCACAGGGGGACATACCAGTGATTTTAGGCATATCAGTTAGCCAGTTACGGTTTTGGGGATGCACAAATTCGGACTGGACCAGCATATCCTCCAGATTCCTGGCTCTCTTTGCGATCATCAAAGGTCGATCACCAACTATTTCCCTCAGGTCCTCTGAGCGAGTCATAATATGCCAGTGATCCGAGAGAATAGATTTAATCTGATGCCACTGGTTGCCGAATGGGGTGATCAATCTAGCTGGGCCATATGTCTCAGTGTTAGTACAACCCCTGGCAAAAATTATGGAATCCCCAGTCCCTGAGGATGTTCCTTCAGTTGTTTATTGTTGTAGAAAAAAAGCAGATCACAGACATGGCCAAAAACTAAAGGCATTTCAAATGGCAACTTTCTGGCTTTAAGAAATACTAAAAGAAATCAAGAAAAATAATTGTGGTGGCCAGTAACAGTTAGATTTATAGAACAAGCACAGGGAATAAATTATGGAATCTGCATTCCATGTACTGCATGTACTGCAGTACATAAAGATTCTACGTCGATCCCAGCTAGAAGGACTTCTCCAGGGAAGGTCAATTTGTTGATCTTATTGAGTACATCACCCGTGTCTCTTACATACCAAGGTAACAATTTTACCTAATCTTTGATCAGGGAATCAATATTTTTGCCCACCCTTATTGCTGACACGATTGGCCTTCCCGGGGGATTGTCACTATTTTTGTGGATTTGGGGGATTATATAAAAAGTTGGTAAATTGAAATCATCCACCTGTAAATACTCCAGTTCTTTTTTGGTTATTAGATCAGCTTCAAAGGCCCAACGCAGTTTATCATTGATAAGCTCCACCAACGAACTAAAGGGATTCTGATCAAGTTTCCTATATGTTGATACGTCTGAGAGCAGGCGACGCACCTCCTTTTTCATATAGATCTACTGAAAGGCGTACTACGTTACCCCCCCCTTGTCGCTTTGTTTTATAACAATTTCCTCAGAATCCCTAAGTTCCTTAAGAGCCCTGCATTCATCACTAGGGATGAGCTGAACACTCCCGGTCCGGTTTGCATCCAGAACATGCGAACAGGCAAGAAATTCGCTCTAACACCGTTAAAGTGCTAATTTTAAAGGCTTATATGCAAGTTATTGTCATAAAAAGTGTTTGAGGACCTGGGTCCTGCCCCAGGGGACATGTATCAATCCAAAAAGAAGTTTTAAAAACAGATGTTTTTTTCGGGAGCAGTGATTTTAATAATGCTTAAAGTGAAACAATAAAAGTGTAATATTCCTTTAAATTTTGTACCTGGGGGGTGTTTATAGTATGCCTGTAAAGGGGCACGTGTTTTCCATGTTTAGAATAGTCTGACAGCAAAATGACATTTCTAAAGGAAAAAGTCATGTAAAACTACTATCGCTAGCGCCGGCTATAATGAATGGTCGGTCCGGCAATACACATAAAAGTTCATTGATAAAAACGGCATAGGATTTCCCCACAGGGGAGCCCCGACCCAAAATTTAAAAAAAAAAATGCATGGGGGTCCCCCTCAAAATCCATACCAGACCCTTCAGGTCTGGTATGGATTTTAAGGGGAACCCCGCGCCAAAATGTAAAAAAAATGGCTTGGGGTCCGCCCAAAAAAATGCATACCAGACCCTTTTCTGAGCACGCAACCTGGCAGCGTCACACGGCGGAAGACTCCCACTAAGGCGGATCGTGTGGACGGAGAAGAAGCCAGAGGAAGATGCGGGACACGAAGAGCGGAGGAAGAAGAAGATGAAGAAGAAGAATAACACCGAAGGAAGACCAGAAGAAAGAAGATGGAAGAAGAAGAAATTAATAAAGAACTTGTCAAAAACTGTCTCTTGTGTTTTTTTAACCTTTTTGTGAAATGGTAGGGGTACATTTGTACCCTATTACCAATTCACATGGGGGGGGGGGCGGATCTGGGGGTCCCCTTGTTAAAGGGGGCTTCCAGATTCTGATAATCCCCCCTCCCACAGACCCCCACAACCACTGGGCAAGGGTTGTGGGGATGAGGCCCTTCTCCCCATCCATATGGGGACAAGGTGCTTTGGGGGGCTACCCTCCCAATGTTGAGGGCATGTGGCCTGGTACGGTTCAGGAGGGGGGGCTGCTCTCTCGTTCCCCCCCCTCTTTTCCTGCTGCCTGCCAGGTTGCGTGCTCGGATAAGGGTCTGGTATGAATTTTTGGGGGGACCCCACGCCATTTTTTTTTTTAAATTTTGGTGCGGGGTTCCCCTTAATATCCATACCAGACCTGAAGGGCCTGGTATGGAATTTAGGGGGACCCCCACGCTTTTTTTTTTTTTTTTTTATTCCGGTTCGGGGTTCCCCTGTGGGGAAATTCCATGCCATTTTTATCAATGAACTTTTATGTATATTGCCGGACCGACCATTCATTATAGCCGGTGCTAGCGATAGTTTACGTTACTTTTTTCCTTTAGAAATGTCATTTTGCTGTCAGACTGTTCTAAACACGGGAAACATGCGCCCCTTTACAGGCATACTATAGACACCCCCCAGGTACGAAATTTAAAGGAATATTACACTTTTATTGTTTCACTTTAAGCATTATTAAAATCACTGCTCCCGAAAAAATGTCAGTTTTTAAAACATTTTTTTGCATTGATACATGTCCCCTGGGGCAGGACCCAGGTCCCCAAATGCTTTTTATGACAATATCATGCATATAAGCCTTTAAAATTGGCACTTTTGATTTCTCCCATAGACTTTTAAAGGGTGTTCCGCGGCTTTCGAATTTGCTGCGAACACCCCAAATTGTTCGCTGTTCGGCAAACAGGCGAACAGCCCATGTTCGACCCGAACACAAAGCCCATCCCTATTCATCACGTGTTTGTCTGCAGTACCAGGTTTCTTCCAATCCAGTTTGTCGAGGTCCTCCAGGAACAACCCAAGACGCTTGTTTTTTCCTAAATTGTGGCATGCTGGTTGATCGAATTCTCAAACCAGCATTTCTCCTCCAATTTACTGTTTCTTTAATCTCATCTTCATCAGAAGAGTGCTCCCTCCTCCAACAGTGACATTAAATGATCAAGGGCTTCAGAATCATTAGTTTTTATTTCAGATGTTAGATCATTTTCTTTAGCAGATTTATCAGAGTATAGTGATTTTAAAATAGACCTTTCTCAAGAAAAGGCAAATGTATTTACCGTATATATCTCGAAATGGTCCATTCCTGGAGACGGGGAAAAGGATAATCGTCTATTCAGTAAGTCGGTGTGTCTTTTTTTCCAAATTAAAATTAGAGATTTATCATTTTCAACTCATCTCCAAATGTGTCTCCCGGTAGAGAGTTATCTACCGACAATGTGGCTGGCTTCTGGTAGTTGTGCATTCTAATCTAATCTCTGAGAGTCCCCTTCTGATTTCTGCTTTCCTTTTCCTTGATTCCTTCCTTCCTCCTGTTCCTGGTTTGACCCCTTTTAATATACTCCTGGGTGGAGTGGGATCCTCCAGTTCCAGGAGATCTTTGTCCAAAAAAGTCACCGTGTGTTGTCCTTCCTCTTCACTGTCTGACGATTTGAGCTCCGGTATCACTTCCAGAGCGTGACGGATGTCTACGTTGGCGTGAATGGCTTCTAGTACCCCTTGTGGTCAGGTCAAAGATCTCATCTCTTGTCCAATCATCAATGTCTCTTTTGAATTTATTTTGTTTAGTTAATTTTAAGTTCTTTTGTCTTTTGTCTATTTCCTTAAGAATCCCATTACATTTGTCAAAATCAGTAATCTTTAAATGGCTCTAATTTAGCACTACTCTCAATGATGATGAGTTGTTGTAGTGTTACTAATTGCTCCTTTTTCCTCCTCCACTATCAGTTTCATGATCTCTATTCCATGGTCAATACACTATTTTTTTTTTTTCCACTTTTTCTGTCTGGAGATGAGCAGCGGGTACAACATGTTCCCTCAGACCTCCTGGGGATAATTCCCCTGCTAATGTGATTCCAACGAGAGGATGTCCCATTTTTGATTTAACGATCTTATAAGTAATTTTTTGTGTCCTTTAAACAGGGGTCTAATATTGTCATGTTCCTGGGGCTCAATCTCAGCAGTTTCTAAATCGAAGGTGGCCTTAATTTCAACATTGTCAATAACCCAACCCTCGCTTCAATTATTTGGCTGTCCAGGCATACCATTACAGGTGATAGTCCATAATTGGTGTGTTCCATGACTTGGCTGTCCTCTGGATCCCCAATGTCTTCAATGGACTACCAGATCCCTATTCAGAGCTGAAAGTCCCGCTGGTTGAAGGAAAGAAAATTGCATCATATATGACCCGCCTTATAGTAACAGTAGAAATAGTATACACATTTAATTAACGTGGACACTGATATCGGGATAGATACAGAATTTTGGTTTTGGGATACACGAAAATGGCTGTTTTATGTATAATGTACATCAATTATTAGTCATGTTGTGGAGTGCATAATGTTAGTGCTAGTTTTATTGGTCTAGCTTTTTTTTTTTTTTTTTGGCTCTGTACTGTATTACATAATTGTTTGATACACAGGACTAAATGTTGTTTAGTGAGGGTTTACGTCTTTCTCTTTCTCTCACCCCCTTCCATTTGTCTCTTTCTCTCTCCCCTCCCCCCACTTCCCTTTTGTCTCTCTGTTTTAATTTCATTTCTTTCATTGTAAGGCCTAGCAGATTACTTGTTACTGGCATTGGTAATATTTTGTATGCTTTAAATATAAATTTGTCATATTTCAGGTTGTCAGTAAAATATCGGCTCTATCAGTACATTTTCTCAATTATATGTAGTTTTTTTTTTTTTTTTGAAAAAAAAAAAAAAAGTTGTGGGGTTTAGCAACACTGATACAAAGCTCCCTGTAAAAGTCTGAGACTACATACAGTACTGAGAACCGCTGCAGTTGTTATTGAGGTAAATAGTGCATTTGGTCCAAACAAACAATTCAAAGTTACAATAAACTTGGACATTAGTCTTAATCCTGTTTTTGCTAGAACAATACATCCTGTCTTTATATTTCAGAGTTGTAGTCTCCCTAGCTCCTGAGATGGATTTTACTGGTGGGGAAACATATCTGTCCAGCTTTGACCCTAAGGCGTATTTGACTTCGTACTACACTGGGTCCAGAGAAAGCAGCATACTGAAGTTTAGACTACAAAAACTCTATGAAACTTTTGGGCCAGGTATGTAGACACTCTACCATTGAGATCAATCATTTTAATACAGTTCTAGTAGTATTGTGGTTTTAATCCTCAATGAAAATCGTTTATTGTTGCAATGAGATGTTTAGCAACGCTAATATTTCTGTGTCATGTCTTGCCTGTATTTTTCTCTGTCCTTGATCAATTTGTTTTTCTTTTGCTGGGCGGGTCATTATATAAAATTATAGCAACATTGAGAATTTTTAATTTTTTTTGTACATACGTTTCATAATCTCCAATATACTCAGGCAGTGGCGGCCCATCCATAGAGGGCGCACAGGCGCCCTGCCCCCTGGTCTATATATCAGGGCGCCGGACTATGGATTCCAATGAGGGGTGGGGGGGGGGGAGACAGTGTGGTGTGTGTGTGTGTGGGTTTTTTTTTTTTTTTTTAAGCACTGGATTAGAGCCAGAGGCTCTAATAGCCTTCAAAAAAAGGGTGGGCTCGGGGCGCAGAGCATTACGCCCTGATCACACCCAGTTGTGTGACGATGGCAAATTAATTTTTGCTTTTTTCACACTAAAATTCCTCCCTGCCAATCAGGAGGCAGGTCATGAGGCCAAAGTGTCAAGCGATCCTATTGGATGCGTATCGCTTAGGACGGAGGAACAGAGAGGAGACACATGACGGAAGGGAGTGTCAGCACCACCAGCCTCCCAGAAGGGGAACCCGACAAACCGCCACTGTACTGAAGTCTTTCTTGTGGTTTTACTTAACCACTTAAGCCCCGGAGGATTTGGCTGCTCAATGACCAGAGCACTTTTTACAATTTGGCACTGCGCTGCTTTAACTGGTAACTGTGCAGCTGTACCCAAACGAAATTTGCGTCCTTTTTTCCCCACAAATATAGCTTTCTTTTGATGTTGTTTGATTGCCTCTGCGACTTTTTTATTTTTTGACTATTTTTATTTTTATTTTTTGACTATATAAGTAGAATTATTTTCTACTTTTTGTTATAAAAAATAACCCAATAAACTCAATTTTAGTCATACATTTAGGCCAAAATGTATTCGACCACATGTCTTTGGTAAAAAAAAAAAAATGTCAATAAGCATATATTGGTTTGTGCAAAAGTTATAGCGTCCACAAACTAGGGTACATTTTCTGGAATTTACACAACTTTTCGTTTGACTACCTATCTCATTTCTTGAGGTGCTAAAATGTCAGGGCAGAAAAATGACAAAAAAAAAATAATAATTACACAAAGTTGTCACCAAATGATATATTGCTCACACGTGCCATGGTTATATGTCCTTAGCACCAAATGACCTCATTTTGTAAAGTAGACACCCCAAGCTATTTGCTGAGAGGCATGTTGCGTATTTTGCAGATCTCGCTTTTTGTCATAAAGTTTTGAAAATTGAAGAGAAATTTCTTTCTTCATTTTCAAAAATGAGATCTGCAAAATACTCACCATGCCTCTTGGCAAATACCTTGGGGTGTCTGCTTTCCATTTTGGGGGGGTGTGTGCTATCTGGACATTTCAGGGCCTCTGTAACTGTGATGGGTAATAAGGAGTAAAACCAAAATTTTACACCTTTTAGAAAGCCAGAAGGTGGTGCTTGGTTTTTGGGGTCCTGTACGCGGCTAGGCTCCCAAAAAGTCTCACACATGGTATCCCTGTACACAGGAGAATGCAGCAGAATGCATTTTGGGGTGTAATTCAACATATAACCATGCCATGTTTGAACAATATATCATTTAGTGACAACTTTGTGCAAAAAAAAAAAAAAAAAGGAGTCATTTTGGGGGGGGGGGGGGGGGGGTTGAACTGTCCTGGCATTTTATTCACAACATTTAGAAGCTTACCCACTCTTCTAACCACTTGAAGACAAAGCCCTTTCTGACACTTTGTTTACATGAGAAAATATTTTTTTGCAAGAAAACTACTTTGAACCCCCAAACATTATATATGTATGTATATATAATTTTAAAGCAAAGGCCTTACAGAATAAAATGGTGGGTGTTTTTTTTTCCACACAGTATTCGGTCGTTGAGGTCCACCCTTCCCATATTAAGGTTATATTTTTTTGGGGGGGGGGAACACACTTTTAATTTTAATGCACTAAAACACATTATATTGCCCAAATGTTTGGAATAAAAAAGATGATTTTATGCCGAGTACATGGATGCCAAACACGACATTAAAATTGCCCACAAACGTGCAGTGGCGACAAACTACATACATTTTTAAAAGCCTTTACAAGTTACTATTTTAGATTTACAGAGGTCTACTGCTAAAATTACTGCCCTCGATTTGACCTTCATGGTGCAATTGCTGTTTACATATGACACCAGACCGCCGCTTGCGTTCGCCTTTGCATGTGAGCAAGGGGGACAGGGGTGTGTTTTTTTGTTTTTGTTTTTTTTTTACTGTTCCATTTTATTTTTTTAATCATTTTTATTGTTATCTCAGGGGATGTTTACATATTTTAGGGAACTTTATTCTTCTTTTTTCTTTTTCTTCTTCAGAAAACCATGGGAGGGGGGACATTCCCTCCCACTGCTTGTAAAAGCAGTCTAGAAGCTAATTAGCCGCTAGGATTGCTTATACATGAAAGCCGACCGCTGGGTGAAAAGAATGATGCCTAAACCTGCAGGCATCATTCTGGTATAACCACTCAAAGTCCAGCAACATACCAGTACGTTTCTGGTCCTTGTTGGGCATACATTGTAATGTTCGTTTTTTCATGTAGCCTGTGGGCTGAATGAATAAAAAGATTGATCAGTGGGCATGCCCACCATTAGAATACCGCCCTTCATCCACCCACTTCTAATGATGGGCATACGTGCACCTTTTTTCTTCTTTTTTTTTTTTTTTAACTGTGGTGGTGAAATCGCCTCCTACATCGCTGGAGTCGCTGATTTACGTATCGTGGGAGTTAACGCTGTTGCTGTCAAGATAAATAAATCAGTGCTGTACCTGAAAACAAAAAATGGTTATAAGTAAAGTATAAAAGAATTACATACCTGAAAAGCAAACATGATAAAACATTGCATTGTAGAATACAGTAAAAAAGAGCAGAACAATAGCGAGAGAGAGAAAACTAGAGGACAACAACTTTTATTTATTTTTTTATTTGTAACGGTTCGGGTCTCCCAAAATGCGATGGCATCTTTGGAGACCCTGTGAAAGTGTGTCCTAGTCTGTGCAGTGCTGTACCCTACGCTAATGCTCCACTAGTGTGTGGTAGCGTTCAAAACATCCACCAATGCAAAGACCAGGATGGTCAGGACAGGAGGACAATAATAGCGGGTGCCGCGCCTATATCCGCATAAGGAAAATGCCTCTCATGCAGCCAGCTCGCTGCATTTGAATTGGGAAGTTGGGCCACAGCACTGTCTGGAAACAAAAGGGCTGTGATGATCTCTTCCTGGAATTTAAGGAAGGATCCAGTTCGTCTTGAAGCTTTGTATAGCACATGTACCAGCGTCTGGCTTTACAGGCAATTAGGTACGGTGCCAACAACTGGTCGTTGAGGTCCACACTTCCCATATTAAGGTTATATTGGTGGACACAGAGGGTTTTCTCCAACACCAGTTGCTGTAGGAATTTGGACCGTCATGTCTGCGTGAAGGGAGGGCTGAACGAAAACATTCTTATTATCCCTCCACTTCACAGCGAGCAAATTATTACACTTCAAGCAGGCTCTAGCCCCCAGCCCAAGACGGGAATCTACAAGCCGCTGGGGTAAGCCCCAGCGATTAGATCGCACAGTGCCACATGCGCCAATTCCATGATCAAACAAGTGACTAAAAAGTGGCACGCTCGTGTAATAATTGTCCACATACAAATGGTACCCCTTTCCAAATAAGGATGACACCAAGTCCCACACAATCTTACCAGCGCTCCCTATGTAGTCTGGGCAGTTCTCCGGCTCTATGTGACTATCTCTTCCCTCGTAAACCATAAAACTATACAGTGGGGACGGAAAGTATTCCGACCTCCTTAAATTTTTCACTTTGTTATATTGCAGCCATTTGCTAAAATCATTTAAGTTCATTTTTTTCCTCATCAATGTAAACACAGCACCAAATATTGACAGAAAAACACAGAATTTTTGACATTTTTGCAGATTTATTAAAAAAGAAATACTGAAATATCACATGGTCCTAAGTATTCAGACCCTTTGCTCAGTATTTAGTAGAAGCACCCTTTTGATCTAATACAGCCATGAGTCTTTTTGGAAAAGATGCAAACAAGTTTTTCACACCTGGAATTTTGGATCCTCTGCCATTCCTCCTTGCAGATCCTCTCCAGTTCTGTCAGGTTGGATGGTAAACGTTGGTAGACAGCCATTTTTAAGTCTCTCCAGAGATGTTCAATTGGGTTGAAGTCAGGGCTCTGGCTGGGCCATTCAAGAACAGTCACAGAGTTGTTGTGAAGCCACTCCTTCGTTATTTTAGCTGTGTGCTTAGGGTCATTGTCTTGTTGGAAGGTAAATCTTTGGCCCAGTCTGAGGTCCTGAGCACTCTGGAGAAGGTTTTCATCCAGGATATCACTGTACTTGGCCGCATTCATCTTTCCCTCGATTGCAACCTGTCATCCTGTCCCTACAGCTGAAAAACACCCCCACAGCATGATGCTGCCATCACCATGCTTCACTGTTGGGACTGTATTGGACAGATGATGAGCAGTGCCTGGTTTTCTCCACACATACCGCTTAGAATTAAGGGCAGCAGAAATTTTTTTTTTTTTTGTAACCTTGGCCAGATCTGTGCCTTGCCACAATTCTGTCTCTGAGCTCTTCAAGCAGTTCCTTTGACCTCATGATTCTCATTTGCTCTGACATGCACTGTGAGCTGTAAGGTCTTATATAGACAGGTGTGTGGCTTTCCTAATCAAGTCCAATCAGTATAATCAAACACAGCTGGCCTTAAATGAAGGTGTAGAACCATCTCAAGGATGATCAGAAGAAATGGACAGCACCTGAGTTAAATATGAGTGTCACAGCAAAGGGTCTGAATACTTAGGACTATGTGATATTTCAGTTTTTCTTTTATAATAAATCTGCAAAAATGTCAACAATTCTGTGTTTTTCTGTCAATATGGGGTGCTGTGTGTACATTAATGAGGAAAAAAATTAACTTAAATGATTTTAGCAAATGGCTGCAATATAACAAAGAGTGAAAAATTTAAGGGGGTCTGAATACTTTCCATCCCCACTGTATGTATAGCCTGTGGCCCTGTCAGAGCTTATACATCTTGACCCCATATCTGGCACGCTTGCTGGGAAGATGCTGTTTGAATGACAAGCGGCCAGAAAACTTAATCAGGGACTCATCAATGCAGACAACCTGATGGGGCGTAAACAAGGCTGCAAACTGTTGGTTGAAGTGGTTTACGAGGGGCCGAATTTTGTAGAGCCAATCATATCCAGGTTCACCCCGAGGACGACAGAGTTCATTGAAGTGCATGAACCGCAAGATCCGCTCGTATCGTGCCCTGGCCATGGAGGCAGAGAACACAAGCATATGGTGAATTGGGTCAGTGGACCAATATGGCTGCAACTCACTGTTTTTAGTTCTGCCCATGAGGAGGGATAGAAAGGTCTTAAATTCGGAATTCGTAATAGGTTTCCATTCTCTGGCAAGGGTCAAATGGGGATTAGCCGCGATGAATTGACCAGCATACAAATTGCTTTGGTCCACAATAGATCTATAGAGATCCTCGGTGTAAAACAGCGAATAAAAATCAAGTGACGTAAAATCAACTGTTTCCACCTGAATTACGGATTGGCCAGTGAATGGGGGAAGTAGGGGTGCTGCAGAAGTGGTGGGCTCCCAATTAGGATTGGCATATTCTGCAGGAAGGGCACTATGAGCTTGACGGGCCTGTGTTTGTCTTCTTGGTGGCTGCGGGACACTAGTTTGCCACCTCACCAGCTTGAACGGCACTCATGGGACTCGCCACGTCACCACGTGATACTGCAGTGCTGGTTTGACTACGACCAGGGTGTACTAAGCCGCTGGTGCTTTCCAGTTCACCAGAAGGATGAGCGGCACTAGTACTGGCTCTCTGCTCCATACGAGAGCCCTGCAGTTCTTGCACCTCAATAACAGCAGAAGAACGGGATCGGGTACACCTGACCTTGGTAGGGACCACAACTCAGTCGTCAGCTATCTGTCAGGGTGCCGCTGCTGTCTACGGGATCGTATTCTGAGCGTGAATCTGACAGATGAGTGACATCCTCTTCACTATCTGTCATGCTCCAAAAGCTTCTTCACTAGTGTACCATTTAATTTGACATTTTTGTTCTCTAAATTTACTGGTACAGTAGTGAGACTCACAGGAAAAAGAGCTCCTGACTGTCAGCGACTGCTTCAAAAGCTACCAAAAAACTGTTAGCCTTTGCAGGGATCAGGCCTGACTCTGCGAATGCTGCAGTTATGTGTGTTGTGTTTTTGTAAGTGACAGTGATCAATTGATACTGCACTTGGGTGGGCTGGGCTGGGTGGAGGGGCTAAAGGCAGGTGCTAGCCAGTATCTGGGCTGATTCTGCTAACGCTGTGTCTTTGGGAACCCAAAACTATTGGGGATGCTAATATAGTTTCTGATCAGATCAAAGATCTTGATCCGTTCAGACACTATACTACTAAGGGTGGTGTATGGTGCGTGCGTGGGTGTTAGCGCTACTGGCACTAATCTGACAGTGCCTGGTGCGAAGCAGACCCTGACTGACGCTAAAAACCTAACTGATATCACCCGCCAGGTGATCAGGGGGTTAAAACCTTTATTGGGTAATATACGCCGAGTACCCTAACGCTATAAAAACCAAACGAACTAACCAGTGTCACCTGTAACACTAATCCGGTGGTCACTGGTAACAGGGGGTGTAGGGGTTAACTAGGGGGCAATCAGGGGGTTAAAACCTTTATTAGGTAATATGGGGGTACCTGACACTATAAAAACCTGACGGTGAAACTAATCAACTAACTGGCTAACTATCGTCACCCGTGACACAAATACAGCGATCAGAAAAAAGATCAATTAGTGGACACTGGGGGCCGATCAAGGGGTTAAACCTTTCAATTAGGGGGGGTACCCTAGACCGAACACTTATTAACAGTCACAAATTACACCAATGCAGTGATCAGTGAAAAATCTGAAAATTGGTGACAGGGAGTGAAGGTGTTAATGGGGGGGGTGGCAAGTGTACTGGTGTTAGTGTAGTATTGTGCAACTCACTGTTAGACGTCTTCTCTCCTCTCACTGGAATCGAAAAGACTCCACGAGGAGAGGTGACATCACTTCCTCCTGTCTGTGTTTACACTTACACAGACAGGGGACGTTTGATAGCGTGGAGTGGGAGTACTTATGGAAAGTATTGGCGAAGTTTGATCTTGGAGACACCATAATCTCATGGATCAAAATGTTATACAAAACACCTAAAGCCTGTATCAGAATTAATACCACACTATCATCATCATTTGATTTATACAGGGGAACCCGACAGGGCTGCCCTCTGTCGCCTTTACTTTTCGCTTTGGCTGTTGAACCACTGGCGGCGGCTATAAGGGGAAACACAGAAATAGTAGGCTTTAGGCGGGGAGAGACAGAAGAAAAAATAGCACTATATGCAGACGACGCACTTTTATTCTTAGGTGACACGTCCACCTCTCTGATTAAACTTATGGAACTGATTGGGACATTCGGAAACTTTTCCGGATTAAAATAAATTGGGATAAATCGACAATACTACCCCTTGATCCACTAGTAGCATCCCTACCTCAAATAGCCAAACAAATTAAAGTAGTGGATAAATTTAAATATTTAGGCATAATCATACACCCTAATTTAGATCAATATATTAAACTAAATATAGACCCACTCCTCAAAAAATTGAAAGAAAAGCTTGTCAGTTGGATCCGGCTACCCCTTTCTGTGGTTGGTAGGTGCAATCTGATCAAGATGATCTGGAGCCCACAACTGCTGTATGCACTGCACAACGCCCTTATCTGGATCCCTATCCACGTGTTCCGACTATGTAATACCCTATTCCGAGCACTGATTTGGAGGGGACAAGTCCCAAGGATTAAACTAGAAACACTACAGGAGATGAAGGACTCGGGTGGATTGGCGGTCCCAAATCCATTTTATTATTTTATAGCGGCTCAACTGCAACATTTAACAGGCTGGCTTCACCCTGAGTCTTCTGATCCTATTCAGAACATTGTGAGTACACAACTATCTTGTGATGGTCTTGTGGAGTGCATAGAAGCAGGCGAGTTAGGAGCATTGATACAGTTCCCCACACTACTGCTCATTGACAAAATTTGGAACAAAACCAAACAGCATCTCCAATATGATGGATACACAAACTGGTCACGAATATGGAATAATCGTAATTACCCAGAACTGAATAAATTGGAGAATTTCTCTAATTGGGGGAGAAAGGGAGTTCAATACATTCCACAATTGTATTTTGGTGGGGTTTTACGAGATTTCCAATCAATACGCTCAGAATTTAATTTGCCAAACACCTCATTTTATCAGTATTTACAACTTAGACATGCCATAACAGCACAAAGCAAAACATCCAAATGGGAGCTGGTTAAAACTGGGGTGCTCATACAACTAGTTACGTCATCATCCCGGAAGGGACAAATCTCCGCTATATATGGCTCCCTTATTAACCATGTATCTAAGGCAATGACTTTTGGCTGTAGAAGGGGCTGGGGAGAGGACATAGGGGAAATTTCAAACGAGGAATGGAGCAACATTCTGGAGAACGTACTTAAGGTGTCCCTGTGCTCCTCTCAAAAGCTCACTCAATTATTTATTATTCACCGTACATATCGCACACCCGAAAAACTACATAAGTGGCACAGGAGAGATGATCCACTATGTCCTCGCTGTCTTATTGACAACGGTACACTTATTCATATGCTATGGAAATGCCCAAAGTTACAGAGGTACTGGGCTTCAGTGATAAACACTATTAACAGTATATGGAATATCAAACTTATAAATGACCCTAAACTTTGTTTACTGGGATGGTTGGATGAAGAACAATACACTCCTCATACGTACACTGCCATTTTGAGGACACTATTCTTAGCTAGGAAGCTTATTGCCAGAAAGTGGCTATCCACAATGACTCCTACAGTGACGGAGTGGATTGCGGCGGTAAATGATTCTCTAATTAGAGAACAACTCACATATAAACATAGAGGCTGTCCAAACAAATTTGAAAATATATGGGATCCATGGCTAGACACACCTGGACTGGCTCCATTGAGCTTGGTCCATAATAGAATCTTGGGTGGTAGAGTCCATACAGTAGGAACACCAGCATAGATAATAATAGAGAGCAGGGTACAATGATGTTGATCTAGAGATGAAAAACCTTATACCGTATATATGATGTTTTTTTACTGGAACAAATGTGAGGTGGCAGATGGGTAATGCGGAGGTCAATATGTACATAGTTTGCCTAGTCTAATAATAGTTATTGTTGACCCCGTTGGGTCCAGCGGAAGGGAAAATAAGGAAAGGGAACAAAACAAAAATTTAATTGGAAAATGACCAATAGAAGTTATATAGAACAAATAACGACCTGCAAAAGTCATAACTATAACAAATGCATCGCACAAGTATATATTATATTATTATATTAATTCAGTGATAATGACTGCTAAACGCCTTATGCGGAATGTGTTGATGTATTTAGTCATGTCACATTAATATTGGTTGTTCTCATGTAATATGGCATTGAACTCGATCTGTATGCTGGAATGTAACCACTTGATTTATTGTATTCAATGGAATTTATTTAAGAAAAAAAAAAAATCTTAGTGCCTACCTAGGAGGATGCAACATTCTTATTAATCAGCTGATGCACTTGTAGGGCTCTAATGAAGAAACTTGCAGTGTTGTAATCCCTTCGCAAGTGATTAACCCTTTGAGAGTATCTAACTAAAAATACAATTTTTGTTGCAGAGGATGCCTAATATCTGACTTGTATCTTAGTGCAAACTTCTGGGAAAATCAGTGAGCCAATTGCATAATCAGGAAGTTACATTTCTGGGGGTGTTCTGCACACCAATTGTGTATGGAACACCTCCAGGTTGCCATATTGCATTGGATTTTACAGAAAATTTACAGCTGTTAATTTTTTTTTTTTTCCTGGTTGAGCCCTGGTTCACACTGATGCGACACGAGAAAAGTACAAGATTGCTGTATTTATTTATTTTTTATTTATTTATTTCAGGTACTTATATAGCGCTGTCAATTTACGCAGTGCTTTACATATACATTGTACATTCACATCAGTCCCTACCCTCAAGGAGCTTACAATCTAAGGTCCCTAACTCACATTCATATATACTAGGGACAATTTAGACAGGATCCAATTAACCTACCAGCATGTCTTTGGAGTGTGGGAGGAAACCGGAGTACCCGGAGGAAACCCACGCAGGCACAGGGAGAACATGCAAACTCCAGGCAGGTAGTGTCGTGGTTGGGATTCGAACCAGCGACCCTTCTTACTGCTAGGTGAGAGTGCTACCACCACACCACTGTGCCGCCTTCCCCTGCATCGCATTGCTTGGTAATTGCGTGGCACCCATGCGATCTGCTGCAGGTGTCAATGTTAGATTAACAACACCCCAAAAGAGATGAACACCCATGTGATGTTCAGGTGTGGGAAAAGAAAAGAGTCTTGCACCATTTTGGTGCGGATGTGATTTGAGCCATACAAAATGTATGGCTCACAATCGCACCGCACAGACATTCCATGTGATGTGCACAGGAATGAGGTGTGATTCCTGTGCGGATCACATGTAGTGTTTTCCACAGACCAGTGTAAACCTAGGCTGAGAAACTGAAAATAAAAGAAAGTATGCAATTGCATTGAACAGATATACAGGGCACAAAGTCTGTGTTAAAGCATCTGTTTTCCTGTTTTATATATGAGATAAAAAAAAAAAAAAAAACACAAAAAAAAAAGTGGGTGGTAAAAAAACAGCAAATGTGTAATTTCATGTATCAGCAATTATCTCCTAAAAGTTGGGAAAGAGGAAGGGGGGATACATTTTGCTCACAGTTCAGTGTATACAGAAATTGGATATTGTAAGATCATTATACAAAATGGATGATCTTGTACTTAAAGGATTTTTTTCACCTTTCTGAGCATGTTACACCCATATTTAGGGTTTAAAATGTTCAGGGTCTGCCTGCTTCTCCCCCCTCCCTGTGACAGTGGGCTGGGATCATCTCCCTGCACTCGCTGTCACAATTGCCTACACGGCCGCGTCATTCATTCACAGATCCCTGTAAATCAATGCACTACAAGTACCGTCAGCCCTTGAGGCTGACAGCTTGTAGTTTTCAGTGAACTACCAGGGCACTGATGAGCGCGCTAGGTAGTTCATTGAGCTTCCTGCCATTTGGTAACTGCCTGCCCGTATCGGAGGTACAGGCAGACAGCTACACAGTTTGTAGAAGCCTGGCATTACACCCACGATCTGCTGATCGTAAGTGCAATGCTTTTCAGGCTCCAAAAAAAAGTGCATTTTATTATTTTAAAGATGAACTTATCCTTTAAAGTAACAATACAGTGAATTTCTCTGTCACAGCCAGGACAGCCATCAGAAATTTTTCCCCAGGGCTTGCCTATAGGCTATCCTACCGATTCCGCACACCGGCCATCTCACCTGTACGCACTCAGCCCCCCTCAATCCTGTATATATGTCAGCCCCCTCACACCTGTGTATTTGTCAGCCCCCCCCCCCACACACACACCTGTATATATGTCAGCCACCCCCCCACACACCTGTATATATGTCAGCTTGCTAAAAAAACTGTATATATGTCACCTGTATATATGTCAGTTTGCTAAAAAAAAACACCTGAAGGACTCCAAGATGGTGAGAAATAAGATTCCCTGGTCTGATGAGACCAAGATAGAACTTTTTGGCCTTAATTCTCAGCGGTATGTGTGGAGAAAACCAGGCACTGCTCATCACCTGTCCAATACAGTCCCAACAGTGAAGCATGGTGGTGGCAGCATCATGCTGTGGGGGTGTTTTTCAGCTGCAGGGACAGGACGACTGGTTGCAATCGAGGGAAAGATGAATGCTGCCAAGTACAGGGATATCCTGGACGAAAACCTTCTCCAGAGTGCTCAGGACCTCAGACTGGGCCGAAGGTTTACCTTCCAACAAGACAATGACCCTAAGCACACAGCTAAAATAACGAAGGAGTGGCTTCACAACAACTCTGTGACTGTTCTTAAATGGCCCAGCCAGAGCCCTGACTTAAACCCTATTGAGCATCTCTGGAGAGACCTAAAAATGGCTGTCCACCAATGTTTACCATCCAACCTGACAGAACTGGAGAGGATCTGCAAGGAGGAATGGCAGAGAATCCCCAAATCCAGGTGTGAAAAACTTCTTGCATCTTTCCCAAAAAGACTCATGGCTGTATTGGATCAAAAGGGTGCTTCTACTAAATACTGAGCAAAGGGTCTGAATACTTAGGACCATGTGATATTTCAGTTTTTCTTTTTTAATAAATCTGCAAAAATGTCAACAATTCTGTGTTGTTTTTTTATCAATATGGGATGCTGTGTGTACATTAATAAGAAAAAAAAAATGAACTTAAATGATTTTAGCAAATGGCTGCAATATAATATAATATAAAATTTAAGGGGGTCTGAATACTTTCCGTCCCGTGTGTGTGTGTGTGTGTGTGTGTAATATATATAATCTCCTGTTTCCCCGAAAATAAGACCTAGCGTGATTGTCGGTGATGGCTGCAATATAAGCCCTACCCTGTTTCCCCGAAAATAAGACCTACAAGGACTTTAATTAGGGCTTATTTGGGGGGTAGTGTGTGTGTGTGTGTGTGTGTGTGTGTGTGTGTGTGTGTGTGTGTGTGTGTGTATATATATATATATATATATATATATATATATATATATATATATATGTATGTGTGTGTGTATGTATATATATATATATATATATATATATATATATATATATATATATATATATATATATATATATATAATGTATATGTCTAGCCAAGCCTATACCTGACTGTAGGCCACTCCTGGAGTACGTGTTCAAAGACACTGGAGGAGGTAGACGCTCACAGGCCACTAAAAGAGGGCAAGCAGGCTCTGTGTCTACAGCCAACAGTGCTGGTCGTGGACACTGTACATCCTCAGCACGTTTTTTCGGCAGCTGGCCGTGTTGAGCCACAACATGCAGAAGAGTTGGTAGAGTGGATGACCAAGCCGTCCTCATCCTCTGTCACCCAGGCTCAGGGTACTTTGTCTGCCAATGCAGCTGCCAAAGTGGCCTCTTCCATCGGCTCAATGTCATCAGTCATTCCTTCCCTAGCCCCACCATCATGCCCTAAGGAGTCCCCTGAACTGTTGGACCACAGTGTAGGGTACATGCTGCAGGAGGATGCACAGCGTTTTGAAGGCTCTGATGATGGTACCCCGGTTGAGGATGAAGGCGGTAACGTGAGCCCAGGGAGGGGGTGCCCAAGAAGGACAAGAAACTGGCAGTTTGCAGCATACTGCCAGGTTTGTTCCAGTGGCGAGGAGGGAGGGGATGATGAGGTCACTGACTCTACGTGGGTGCCAGATAGAAGAGAGGAGGAGGAGGCACATCTCCAACGAGGCAGGATGCTCTCCAGGGGCCAGCTTAAGGGCAGGAAGCTGACTGCATCGCACCGCAGAGCTCCGCATGTGCAAGGCGCTGCTGAATCCGCGTGTTTTTCCAAAAGTTCTTTGGTGTGGGCTTTTTTTGAGACGTGTGCAGCAGATCGCACCGTTGCTGTTTACAACATATGTCAAACGTGGCCAAAACAGCAGCCGCTTGGACACCACATGCTTGACCAGACTTATGTCGAGCTCCCATGCAGTCCGTTGGCAACAGTACTTAAAAGACCCACACCAAAGAACAAGGCGGACCTCTCCTTGCTCCTCATCAGCTGGGATCTCTAATCCAACTATAACTTCAGTCCTCTCAGAGACCTGCACTGAGAGGAATGAAGCTGTAGAATTGGGTGTCCCAAGCACTTGTGGGCAATCTGCTAGCGGTACACCAACATCCGATTGTAGCAGGCAAATTTCCCTACCCCAGTTGCTAAACCAGTGAAAGAAATTCGGTCCCAGCCATCCACATGCTCAGCGGCTGAATGCTAGTTTGGCTAAATTGCTAGCGCTGTAACTGCTGCCTTTTCAGCTGGTAGACTCTGCCCCTTTCGAGAATTTGTGGAATGTGTGCTACATCAGTGGCAGTGGCTCAGTGGTTCCTAAATGCCAATTTTTTTCTCGAAAGGCCATTCCGGCTCTACCGACATGTGTAAGGCAATGCCTTGGCCTCGTTGGACAGGGCGGTCAGTGGTAAGGTGCATATTACCACTTACTCAGCAGGCATGGACAGGGACGTTGCCTTCCTTTCATGGCGCACTGGGTAACCCTGCTGGCAGCTGGGAAGGATGCAGGACAGGGTGCAGTATTGTTGGAGCTTGTTCCACCACCACGCCTCCAAAATGCTGGTAGTGGTGATTCTGCAACACCTCTCCTCCACCCCCTCCTCTTCTTCTTCCTCTATGACCTCTTTCTGTGCAGATTGGTCCTCGGAAACCAGCGGTGCTCCATAGGCATTCTAGGTGCTACGCAAGCACTCAGGCAAAAAGATGCCATGCTGTGTTTGAGTTGGTCTGCTTAGGGGACAGGAGCCACACTGGGGCAGAGATTCGGTCAGCTCTGCAGGGGCAGGCTCAGAGGTGGTCGACGCCATGCCAGCTTTAGCCAGGAATGGTGGTTTGCAACAATGGCACCAACCTCCTCTCCGCCCTCCAACAGGGACACTTCACCCATGTTCCCTGTTTAGCTCACGTCCTTAATTTGGTGGTGCAGCGGTTCTTGTACAGGTACCCGGGCTTACAGGATCTCCTGAGGCATGCCATGAAAGTCTGTGGGCATTTCCGCCAGTCATATAATTCCAGTGCTTGGCTGACTGACCTCCAAAAGGAATGCAACCTGCCCAAGAACAGCCTCATCTGTGACATGCCCACCAGGTGGAACTCAACATTGGCAATGCTGCAGCAGCTGCACACGCAGCAGAGGGCCATCAATGAGTACTTGTGTGAGTATGGCACCAGCACAGGGTCAGGGGAGCTTGGCTTTTTTTCGCCACGCCAGTGGCTCATGATCAAGGATGCATGCACTGTCCTGTTACCATTTGAGGAGGCCACGAGGATGGTGAGCAGTGACAGTGCATGCATCAGTGATACTGTCCCTCTTGTCTTCCTGTTGGAGCACACGCTGCGTGGAATAATGGACAGGGCACTTGAGGCAGAACAGAGGGAGGAAGCGGAGGACTTCCTTACCTTTCAAGGCCCCCTTTATCCAGACAGTATTCCTGCAGGCCTGCCTATCACACAGGAAGAGGAGGATTGTGTCAGCATGGAGGTGGAGCCTGGCACTCAGCAGCAGTCTTCAAGGGTTCATTTTCAGTCCTCAGAAACCCACGGACTGTTATGTGGCTGGGAGGAGGTGGCTGTGGATCAGGTCGTCCTTGGTGACCCAGAGGACTCCGGACCGAATGCCTCAGCAAACCTACGCTGCATGGCCTTCCTGATCCTGCAAAGCCTGCGAAAGGACCCTCGGATTTGTGGTATCAAGGAGAGGGATCAGTACTGGCTGGCAACCCTTCTTGATCCACGTTACAAGGGTAAGGTGGCGGAACTTATCCAGCCGTCGCAGAGGGAGCAGAGGATGAAACCTCTTCGGGAGGCCTTGCAGAAAGCTTTGTACAATGCGTTTCCAGAGCCTGGGAGGTTACAATTTCCTGGTACTCATGGACAACTTGTTGCTGAGGCTTTGGTCAGTCGCAGAAGGAGCGGTGGAGAAGGTGGCCGTCTGACCGATGCGTTCAGACAATTTTTTTTAGTCCGCAGCCCCAAGGTCTGATCAGTTCGAGCAACATCGCCAGCGTCTGTTGTACATGGTGCAGGAATACCTAGGGGCAAGATCAGACTTGGAGACCTTTCCAACCGAAAATCCACTGGGTTACTGGGTTTTGAGGAAGGATCACTGGCCAGAGCTTGCACAGTATGCAATTGAGCTACTGGCCTGTCCTGCATCCAGCGTTCTTTCGGAACGCACATTCAGTGCTGCTGCAGGCTTTGTAACCGGTCAGAGTACGCCTGTCCACTGACTCGGTTGATTGGCTCACCTTCATAAAAATGAATCAGTCTTGGATCACCAGCTACCAAGCACCTGATGCTGATGTAACCGATTAATTTTTTTTATGAATGTGAGATCCCTTCAAGATCTCATAGACGCCTATGCTGACTATCCTGTTATGCTGAGTAACTATCCTATTCCTCCTCAATGTTCATGTTGATAGCTTCTAAGAACATTTTTGGTTCTGGGCACCACCATCAGTGGCTAAGGCCCAATTTTTCTGTCCCTGTTTAACAGGGGCATGTAATTACAATTCTTGATATAATATTTCACAGCAGGGCCCATTCCAGCACCCACCAAGAGTAACTGTGAGGGCTTACAGTGTTCTGGTACCACCAACACCTAAGGCCCAATTTTCCCCAGAATATATAGGGCAGGCCGTATAGTATATACAGGCGGTCCCCTATTTTCAAACATATGACTTCCAAACGACTCCTACTTAGAAACGGAGGGGGACAACAGGAAGTGAGAGGAAATCTACCCCTAGGAAGGGAAATTCTCTCCTGTAAGAGTTAATATGGGAAAAAGGTGTCTCCTCCACTGATTTATCACCAATCCTTGTTTTCCTTAAAAACCCAAAATTTTCAAAGTCCAATTGTCATAGGGACAAAGTGAGGTGAAATCTTCTGAATAGGGGCACAGACAGCAAAACAAATGTTACAGGGGCGATAACCCTTCCCTATGTTTTCCAAAAAGCTTTAAAATAGATTTTTTGGCTGGAGCTACTCTTACAAAACGTACCTGTTCCAAATTACAAACCGATTCTACATAAGAACAAACCTACAGTCCCTGTCTTGTTTGCACCGCCTGTATACTGCTGTTCAGAGTATATAGGGCCTGGGGGCCCCAACGCCTTTTCTTTTTTTTTATTTGGGTGCAGGGTTCCCCTTAATATCCATACAAGACCCAAAGGGCCTGGTAATGGGCTGGGGGGGGGGTATCCATGCCGTTTTGTCTCACTGATTTTCATCCATATTGCCGGGACCCGACATTACATTAAAGCCTCAAGCAGTTTTAAATTACTTTTATTCCTTTAGAAATGTAATTTTGTGCAGGGACTGTTTTAAAACATGCGCCACTTTACAGGCATACTATTAACCCCCCCCCCAGGAATGATATTTAAAGGAATATTTCACTTTTATTTTTTCACTTTAAGCATCATTAAAATCACTGCTCCCGAAAAAACGTTAGTTTTTAAAACTTTTTTTCCATTGATGCATGTCCCCTGGAGCAGCAACCGGGTCTCCAAACCATTTTTAGGACAATAACTTGCATATTAGCCTTTAAAATTCTCACTTTTGATTTCTCACGGTCGAGTCCCATAAAATTTAACGGTGTTCGAATGTTCGTGCGAACTTTCGGTCCGTTCGCATGTTCTGAATCCGAACCGAACCAGGTGGGTGTTCGGCCCATCCCTACCCCACATAGACAAATCTGTACACACACACAAGCCTCTGGCCCCTCCCTGTACACAAACAGCCCCACTCGCTTTCCTTCACAGCCCCTACTTATAACTTCCTACCTGGTTCCAGCTGGTTTTTACAAAGCTGACATGTTGCTGAGAGGCATAGTACAGGCAGATCACTGTCATATGAAGGGTGCACATGCACATAGTAGCCAGAGGTGGCAGTAAAGAGCTCGATGTCTAAAATCAATGACACGAGAACTGCAGAAACTGAGAGATCGGTTCTATACTGCACAGCATGGATCTCCTTCACCCGTCCTGCCTTCTTCTGGCCCAGGTGGGCCCCTTACAGTTGTAACAGCTGTACCCCCTGATGGCGGCCCTAGTCACAGCACTACAGATTGAAAAGGAAAGCTCATTTTAATAACATTCAATTACAATATGGCCTGTGCATAATTTATTGTATATGCTATACATACATACATACATACATTACATTTTTTATTTTTTTGGAGCTACCCTTCAATTCCCCTGCCAAAAGCTTGTATCCAGTACCTCATTTTCACATTTCTTTACTATACTGTAGGTGGTACAATAGAGTTAATCAACAAACAGGGATGGCATTTGATTGGCGCGCTCACTGTTTAGAACTAGGACAGCTATATGATTCAGAGGAGAGACCCTACCCCTTCTTCCTTATCTTTGCAGGTAACTGTCACAAAAAAGTATTTAGTTAAAGTATATGGAAATCCAATCACTACAATCTTATATAAGATGTTATTTCAAAACTAAATTTTAATCATTTTAAATCTCCAGCTTTCATTACCTGGTTGCCGCCCACCATCAAATGACGGCGGGGCGGTGCAGCTCTCGTTCTGGAACGAGTCAACGTGATATGACGGCGTCCCAGAACGGCCGCTCCCGCGCCGCATTGCTAGGACATGGCGCGACCCCGATCTCTGTAAAGACCCGCGTCCGTAGTAGGGTACCCACGTGTCCCCGATTGCCCGGGACAATCTCGCAATTAGGTCTGTTCCGGGTCCCAGGCACCCTCATTCTGGGACAATACAGTGTCCCGGAATTGGCCCTGGGTCGATGTAATGCCCCCTAAAATAGTCTTTGCATTGTCTGTCTCTCACTGTCTCAGCCTGTGGTGGACCCCTAGCTGGCAGAGATCCTTTTTAGTTTATTCACCACCACCGCTGGCTCAATGCCCAAACTGGTTGCTACCTGCCGCCCGCTTGGCGTATATCAACCAGTGACGTCATGAGCAGGAGAGAGGCAGAGACCCATCACAGCAGAGGAGATTTAACTTCCTCCTCAGCGCCTACTGTTCAGTTCCACCCACCTCCTCCCTGTATGTTCTCGAGTCCAGCCAGGCGGTGGCATGCAGAAAAAACTTCTGAGACTAAAATGGAGAGATGGTAGAAAGGCAAGTAAAATGCAAAACACTCACCATCATGACAGATCCATCGGGGTTAAAATCCTGTCAGCTCTCCCCCAGCAGCCAGAGTTCTGTGCTGAACTGTGTGTCAGCCTGGAGCAAGCAAGCCTCTCAGTGCACTGTGCAGAGGAAGGTAGGCAGATAAGGGTGGGCAGGAGAGGACACTGACAGATGAGATTACTGGATGGAAGGAGGACACATCCTTAGATATCAGGGCAGGGTTCATGCTGGGACTTGAAATTCTTCACTTTTGGGGGATGTGCCCCCCCCCCCCAAAAAAAAGTGAAGAACTACAGGTCCCAGCATGAACCTCTCAGAGCTGAAGATGTTTTCTGCATCACTACACACATAATTCCTCACACCATGCCCTTCTGTCCAACTGTTAACTGTCTCTTCTCTCCTACTACTTGTTTTCCTCTCACTACACCTGCAGCCCCCCTTCATCCTCAGCCTTTCATGTTCTGCCACTTTTTTACCTACTAGTCTTCTTAACCCCTCTGTATGCTAAGCAATCCTCTCAGCAGTGGCCCATCTCTCATCTGCAACTATCACAGCCTCAGAATCTTGCCAGCATTCCATTCTTTGCTCCTTCAACCAGAATTTTTTTTTTCTCCTTTGTAGTGGTGTAACTACAGGGGTTGCCATTGCAACCCAGCCTCATACTACAGGAGGCACATGCAGCTTCCCTCTAAACCTGTATAGGAGGGGCGGCATATAGAGGAACTGATGCCCTCTATGTTCTTCTTGCAGCTATTGAATGCCTGCAGGTGGTAAAGGAGGAAATGCAGGCATTCAGTGGCTGCAAGAAGAACATGGAGGGCATCAGTTCCTCTATATGCCGCCCTATCTATCCAGTTTACTGCTGCCCACAGGCCCCTCAACGCTCTCCTGGCCCCTCTGTGATCTTCCCCAGCAACTTCTCTGCTCTCTCCCACCCCACCCCCCCTTCTCCAACCCCCTACTGTCCTCTGGACCCACCTGTGCTATTCTTTAGTCCCCCCCGTGCTGTTCTCCGGTCCCCCCGTGCTGTTCTCCAGTCCCCCCATGCTGTCCCCCCGTGCTGTTCTCTGGTCCCCTCCCCCCCCCCGTACTGTTTTCCAGTCCCCTCCCCCCCCCGTACTGTTTTCCAGTCCCCTCCCCCCGTACTGTTTTCCAGTCCCCTCCCCCCCGTACTGTTTTCCAGTCCCCTCCCCCCCCGTACTGTTTTCCAGTCCCCCCCCCCGTGCTGTTTTCCAGTCCCCTCCCCCCCGTGCTGTTTTCCAGTTCCCCCCCCGTGCTGTTTTCCAGTTCCCCCCCCCGTGCTGTTTTCCAGTTCCCCCTCCTGTGCTGTTTTCCAGTTCCCCCTCCTGTGCTGCTCTCCGCCCCCCCCCCCCCCCCCTTGTGCTCTTCTCAGGTCCTCATGCTGTTCTCCGGTCCCCTCCTGTGCAGTTCTACAGTCCCCCCCCCCCCCCGTGCTCTTCTGAGGTCTTCGTGCTTTTCTCCAGGCTCCTCCTGTGCTGTTCTCCAGTCTCCCCTGTCCTCTGGTCTCCATGCTGTTCTCTGGTTCCCCTTCCCATGTCAGGTTGGAGAGCAGGGAAGGGGTCGGTAATTAAATACTTCCCAACTGTCCCCGATTTGGAGGGACTGTCCCTCATTTAGAGCAATGTCCCTCTTTCCTCCTTGTTTGTCCCTCATTTTGGTCTGATCTATATAGTTGTATATAAAATGCACTAATTATCTATTAAAAAGCATTTTATAGAGCTAAACCTTTAATCCACATTCCAAATTGCTGCATTTGTAAATTCCAGAAGCCAATATAAAAGAAGAATAGTAGTGGGAAAAAAGCACCTGTGGGTTTAACCAATCTTTTTTTTTTTTTTTTGTATAATTCTCCTTTTAAAGGGGGAGTGGTAGGGGGCGTGTCCTATGCCTACATGTTTTTGCTATTAGGTGCCCCTTATTCCCATCTCAGAAAGTTGGGAGGTATGCAAACCCCACCATGGCGCTCACTCCGCCTCCAGCTCCACCTGAGACTCTGGCCACTGGTTGCCTAGCAATAAGTGACCTCACAGCTGCGACTCTGCCCAGCATGCAAAGTGGAGCAGAAGTTAACTTTCTCCTCCTCCACGCCTAACACTCTCCAGTCTCCACCGTGCCGGACAGAACACCTGCACTGCAGTCTGGGTTAGGATCTCTGTGGCTCTGCCCCTGGCTGTATCCCTGCCTCATACCAGAGAGCGGGCCGAAGCCGCCTCCCCCTCCTCGGCTGTTTACATGTACACAGGAGCAGGAGGAGGGATACTGATCTGAGGTCTGTTGTTAAGCTTATATTATATGTATATAGATTGACTGAGGAGGGGGACAGGGACAGTGAGCAGGAAAAAGGTAAAAAGCGCCCCCCCACCACATTTCCCACCTCCACCTCTCTACTAGCACAAGTGGAAGGGGGGGTATATACTGAGAGGGGGGGTACGTACTGAGGGAGGGGGTCTATACTTAGTGGAGAGGGGGGTCCGTACTGAGGGAGGGGGTCTCTACTTAGTGGAGAGGGGGTACGTACTGAGGGAGGGGGTCTATACTTAGTGGAGAGGGGGTACGTACTGAGGGAGGGGGTCTATACTTAGTGGAGAGGGGGTACGTACTGAGGGAGGGGGGTCTATACTTAGTGGAGAGGGGGGTACGTACTGAGGGAGGGGGTCTATTTTTAGTGGAGAGGGGGGTACGTACTGAGGGAGGGGGTTTGTACTTAATGTAATAATAGAAATACATTTCATGCATGGTGTTGGGATGATATAGGTGTTAAAACCAGCCATTCGCCCAACAAATCACTCACTGCCGAAGTCCCGTCAAACTCGAGACTACATTCAACACAACTTCGCCCCCCCCCCTTGGTCCTTGGCAAAATTGTCCCTGAATGGCAGTTTGGAAATGTGGTCACCCTAGTCCATTCACAGCCGGTTACATGTAAACAAGGAAGTGCCGCTAATCGGCGCTCCTTGCCTCACACTAACGGAGTGTGTGGCGAAGAGAGACGATCAGCAAGATTTCCACGTAGGGGGACATGTAGGAATGTAATCAGGGCACTGATCATCAGTGCCCTGATTACAGTATAGTAAAAAAGTGTCACCATACTTTACTCACCAATGCCAGAAATCAGTGCCCACCAGTGGCAGCAATCAGTGCCCATTAGCAATGCCAGTCAGTGCTGGCAATCAGTGCTGCCCATCACTGCTGTCGATTAGTACCCAACAGTGCCACCTAACAGTGCCCATAAGTGCGGCATATTAGTACCACCTCATCAATGCCCACCAGTTCAGCCTATCAGTGCCGCCTCATCAGCTCAGCGCACATCAGTGAAGGCGAAAAATTACTTGGTTACAAAATTTACTGTAAACATTTTTTTTTTTTCAAAATTTTTGGTCCTTTTTTTGTTTTTTTGTAAAAAATAAAAAAACACAGCAGTGATTAAATACCACCAAAAGAAAGCTCTATTTGTGTGAAGAAAATGATAAAACAATTTGTTTGGGTACAGTGTAGCACGACCGCGCAATTGTCATTCAAAGTGCGACAGCGCTGAAAGCTGAAAAATGGCTTGGGCAGAAAGGGGATGTAAGTGCCCGGTAGGCATGTGGTTAAAGTGGTCATGCAATGAACTACCTTGTTCAGACCCTTCCTGTTATGGGGTGGAAACGCTCTTTCTCTCCCAAATGTGCTCCTGTGTTGTCAAATGTCCTACAGACTTCTGATGCAGACAATTGGCCATTTCAACACACAACATGCAACCGTGGTCCACCCTGCAAAATGCCATACAGCTCTCATTGGTGTGCAGTACTCATAGCTCCCAACTGTCCCTGATTTGGAGCAATGTCTCTGTCCCTCTTTCCCCCTCATTTGTCCCTCATTTTGGTCTGATTCATATAGTTGTATATAAAATGCACTTTATCTTTCAAAAAATGTCCCCCAGTGCTAAACCTTTCATCCAATTTCTAAATTGCTGCATTTGTACATTTTAAAAGCCGATATAAAGGAATAGTAGTGGTAAAAAAAGTCCTTGTGGCTTTAATTAACTTTTTTTTTTTCTTTTTTTTTAAATCTCCTTTTAAGGGGGTGTGGCAGAGGGTGTGTGCTATGCCTAAATACGTTTGTTAGTAGGTGTCCCTCATTCCCATCTCAAAATATTGGGAGGTATGCAGTAGTACGTGAGAGTAGACAGGAAGTGGCTGCAGATGAGTAGCAGTAGGGATGAGACGAACATCCCCCTGTTCGGTTCGCACCAGAACATGCCAACAGGCAAAAAAATTAATTCGAACACGCGAACACCGTTAAAGTCTATGGGACACGAACATGAATTATCAAAAGTGCTAATTTTAAGGCTTATATGCAAGTTATTGTCATAAAAAGTGTTTGGGGACCTGGGTCCTGCCCCAGGGGACATGGATCAATGCAAAAATAAGTTTTAAAAACGTCAGCTTTTTCGGGAGCAGTGATTTTATTAAACAATAAAAATGTAATATTCCTTTAAATTTCGTACCTGGGGGGTGTCTATAGTATGCCTGTAAAGAGGCGCATGTTTCCCGTGTTTAGAACAGTCTGACAGCAAAGGAAAAAAAGTCATTTAAAACTACTCGCGGCTATTAATGAAATGCCGGTCCGACAATACACATAAAAGTTCATTGATAAAAATGGCATGGGAATTCCCCACAGGGGAACCCCGAACTAAAATTTAAAAAAAAAATGGCGTGGGGGGTCCCCCTAAATTCCATACCAGGCCCTTCAGCTCTGGTATGGATATTAAGGGGAACCCCGCGCCAAAATTAAAAAAAAAAAATAGTGTGGGGTCCACCCAAAAATCCATACCAGAGCCTTATCTGAGCATGCAACCTGGCAGGCTGCAGGAAAAGAGGGGGGACGAGAGAGCGCCCCCCCTCCTGAACCATACCAGGGCACATGCCCTCAACATTGGGAGGGTGTTTTGGGGTAGCCCCCCAAAGCACCTTGTCCCCATGTTGATGGGGACAAGGGCCTCATCCCCACAACCCTTGTCTCCTTGTCTGGTGGTTGTGGGGGTCTGCGGGCGGGGGGCTTATCGGAATCTGGAAACCCCCTTTAACAAAGGGACCCCCAGATCCCGGCCCTCCCCCCTGTGTGAAATGGTAACCTACCATTTCACAAAAAAAGTGTCAAAAATGTTAAAAATGACAAGAGACAGTTTTTGACAATTCCTTTAATTTAAATGCATCTTCTATCTTCTATGACCCCGCCCCCTCTGATGCACGGGGACTTCCCTGTGGCATTCCCCGTGACGTCAGAGGGGGCAGGGTCACCGGACGAGAACACCGGAGGAAGAACCAGAAGGAGAAGATGGAGGAACAAACTGAAGGAAGACAGGGGCCCTTGTCCCCATCAACATGGGGACAAGGTGCTTTGGGGGGCTACCCCAAAGCACCCTCCCAATGTTGAGGGCATGTGGCCTGGTACGGTTCAGGAGGGGGGGCCGCTCTCTCGTCCCCCCTCTTTTCCTGCAGCCTGCCAGGTTGCGTGCTCGGATAAGGGTCTGGTATGGATTTTTTGGGGGGACCCACGCCATTTTTTTTTAAAATTTTGGTGTGGGTTCCCCTTAAAATCCATACCAGACCACTGCTCCCGAAAAAACGTCCGTTTTTAAAACTTTTTTTTGCATTGATCCATGTCCCCTGGGGCAGGACCCAGGTCCCCAAACACTTTTTATGACAATACCATGCATATAAGACTTTAAATTTAGCACTTTTGATTTCTCCCATAGACTTTCAAAGGGTGTTCCATGGCTTTCGAATTTGCCGCGAACACCCCAAATTGTTCAGCGAACAGCCGATGTTCGAGTCGAACATGAGTTCGACTCTAACTCGAAACTCATCCCTAATTTGCAGATCTAAGATGTACAAAGGTGAGAAGATAAGTGTGGTCTCTAGTAAGTTACTATAGATAGAATAAATAGACTTGTACCATCATCCAGAATTCTAGGAATGAGAGATTGGGAGCCTGTTCCCCAACCAGGCCGCCACAAGGGACATAAGGGCAATTTGGACTATCACGGTACAGTAAAACAATGAAATATAGATAAGTGGCAAATAAGCAATCATGGAAATGTAAAAAATGATTTATTTATTAAAAAATATATTTATTACAAATAAAAATATGACAACAGTTCATAAATGTCACCAGAACAGTTAACCCCAACATAGGGGGGGATCGCAGTGGGACAATTCGTCACAGAAACACAGCTCGACTAGTTTCGTGGGCAATAGCCACTTTATCAGGAGAGTATCTGTGAATTGATTAACAGATGATCAGAGAACAATATAAATGCCCTAAGGCATAAGGAGTAAAAGAACTTTAATAAGGCAAAACATTTAAACAAGGTAATATACGTGAGGGGGGGAAAGGAGAGCACAACTGCTTACCCGTGTCCTGACAGGCCCTGGTTGCAGGGCAGAGCCACCAAAGGGGGGTCTCCCGCGGCGACTCCTGGGGAGCCAAAATACATGATGGACTGGGATCTAAATAGATGAATTAAGACACAGGGTCGGTATACTATGGGCCGTCAGAGCCAGACACTGGTGAGCCAAATAAACATGTTTGGTATGAGGTTTGGTGAGGGGAAGTGAAAAGTCGACAAAGGAAAAAATATTGAAGGGAGTGAGACCTAAAGTGAAAATTGTGATGAAATAACCAATTAAAATCCAAGCGGTGGGTGATTTTAAAAACGTGAAGGGGTAAGGAATAGGAAAGGTGTGGCACGGAGTGAAGATAAGTGTTTTTGTTTTACCTTTGCAATTGAGCCCCACTGCTTGCCCCTTTTCTCGTCCCTTTTGACAGGCGCTGGTGCATGGTGCCCCAATCGTATGTCGTGGTGCGGTGGCGCGGTGAGCTCCATGGCGGAGAGGCTGGTCTCGTCATCGGAGCCACCTCCTCCTCTTTATTTGTAATAAATATATTTTTAATAAATCATTTTTTTACATTTCCATGATTGCTTATTTGCCACATATCTATATTTCATTGTTTTACTGTACCGCGATAGTCCAAATTGCCCTTATGTCCCTTGTGGCGGCCTGGTTGGGGAACAGGCTCCCAATCTCTCATTCGGAGATGTACAAAGGATGAAAAAAAAGGCTTAAAATAGAGTGCACAGAGCACATAAAATTAATTCAGTTAGAATTTTTATCTGCTTAATGGGTGGGGGGGGGGGGAGATAAACATCAGGACCCATCCAGTGCATATGTGAGCTTTGTAAGATCTGACTGCAAAGGGTTGGATAAATCTCCAGGCAAAGGTAATGTGTGGGGCATGTTAGAAATTTCACTTTATCAGAGTAGCTGTAAACTGTAGTGGTACAAAGAACTCTCTCGAATGTTCAAATAGTTTTACCACTGAAACCCATATACACTGTAATACAAACAGTAATAGTACCGGCCTGCTTTCAAAGTTCAAACAGTATACTGTATGATCTATATCCGTATCCAAATTTAAATCAGAACCTCCAGTCCAGCATCCAGGATCTTCCTGCCAGCTGCTGACCTCTACAGCTGGTCTTCTGGGTTTTGATTGGTCAGGCTGAGATGACGTCCAGCCTTCTTTGGACATTTTGGTTGGCCAGGCAAGATGACGTCACTACCACTTAGGTGCGGAAGTTAATTTATTTCAGCAGAAGCCAAAATTGTATAGTGAGTTGTGGGGGCACACAGGCAAGTAAGCCTACTTTAACCATTTGACCCCTGGAAGATTTAGCCCCCCCTATGACCAGGCCATTTTTTGAGATACGGCATTGCGTTACTTTATTGGACAATTGCGCCGTCATGAAACGTTGTACCTAAAAAATAAAATGTTTAACTTTTTTTTTTTATCTTTTGTGCTGTAAACAAAGACTGCCAATTTTGAAAATAAAACTTTTACTTTCTGCTATAAAACCTATTCAATAAAAAAGTGAAAAAAATTGCAGTTCCCCCTAAATTTAGGCCAATATGTATTCTGCTACATATTTTTGGTAAAAAAAGTGTATATTGATTTGCGCAAAAGTTATAGCGTCTACAAAGTGTGTGTGTATGTAATATATAATTATACACAAAGTGAGTACACCTCGCACATTTTTGTAAATGTTTTATTATATCTTTTCATGTGACAACACTGAAGAAATGACACTTTGCTACAATGTAAAATAGTGAGTGTACAGCTTGTATAACAGTGTAAATTTACTGCCCCCTCAAAATAACTCAGCACATAGCCATTAATGTCTAAACCGCTGGCAACAAAAGTGAGTACACCCCTAAGTGAAAATGTGCAAATTGGGCCCAAAGTGTCAATATTTTGTGTGGCCACCATTATTTTCCACCACTGCCTTAACACTCTTGGGAGTGGAGTTCACCAGAGCTTCACAGGTTGCCACTGGAGTCCCCTAACACTCCTCCATGATGACATCACCTTCCATGTGAGGATGCCCAACAGATGCTCAATAGGGTTTAAGTCTGGAGACATGCTTGGCCAGTCTATCACCTTTATCCTCAGCTTCTTTAGCAAGGCAGTGGTCGTCTTGGAGGTGTGTTTGGGGTCGTTATCATCATGTTGGAATACTGCCCTGCAGCCCGGTTTCTGAGTGAATCATGCTCTGCTTCAGTATGTCACAGTGGGGTTCCCTCAATGAACTGTAGCTTCCCAGTGCAGCCCCAGACCATGACGCTCCCAGCACCATGCTTGACTGTAGGCAAGACACACTTGTCTTTGTACTCCTCACCTGGTTGCTGCCACACACAATTGACACCATCTGAACCAAATAAGTTTATCTTGGTCTCCTCAGACAACAGGATATGGTTCCAGTAATTAATGTCCTTAGTCTGCTTGTCTTCAGTATTCTGTTTGCGGGCTTTCTTGTGCATCATCTTTTAGAAGAGGCTTCCTTCTGGGATGACAGCCATGCAGACCAATGTGCAACCTGTCCTGTGGAACCTGTCCTGTTAAACCGCTGTATGGTCTTGGCCACCATGCTGCAGCTCAGTTTCAGGGTCTTGGCAATCTTCTTATAGCCTAGGCCATCTTTATGTAGAGCAACAATTATTTTTTTCACATCCTCAGAGTTCTTTGCCATGAGGTGCCATGTTGAACTTCCAGTGACCAGTATGAGAAAGTAAGAGCGATGACCCCAAATTTAACACACCTGAGAGCTTGTAACACTAACGAGTCACAATGCACTGGTGAGGGAAAATGGCTAATTAGGCCCAATTTGGAAATGTTCACTTAGGGGTGTACTCACTTTTGTTGCCAGTGGGTTAGACATTTATGGCTGTGTGTTATTTTGAGGGGGCAGCAAATTTAAACTGTTATACAAGCTGTATACTCACTATTTTACATTGTAGCAAAGTGTCATTTCTTCAGTGTTGTCATATGAAGATATAATAAAATATTTACAAAAATGTGAGCGGTGTACTCACTTTTGTGCGATACTGTGTATATATACACTTATACGTGCACATGCGCGTGCGCGCGCACACACGTGGTGCACACCCTAATGCAATAGGCTGAGCACACCTATGCTTCAGTTTATGACTATATCAGAAGCCTCTGTACAGAGCTTTTCCTGTCCCTTCATTCTGTGTAGCTGAGGCTGTAGAGAAGGAGATTGAGGACACAGCCCTCAATCTCCTTTATCTGTCTCAAAGGTAGAACAACAGAGGTCTGTTTAGAAAATAATACTGTAAAAAATAAAGTTATAAAATATTAAAAACTACTGACACCAGTTGCGGAACTACCAGGGTCACAAAAGTTGTACGTCATCTGGGCCCTGGTGTTCCCGCCCTGGGTTCAGAGAGAAGGGCCCCAGCCGGGGGTCAGGGGGGGCCCTTCATGGTTTCTTGCACTGGGGCCCTGAAGGTTTATAGTTACGCCACTGATAGATAGCATTGTTGTTCCAGTATAGTGTTGTGATAAACACATCTATTATTTATTTGTCCAACAGTTTGCCTAATTTGCAATTTAAAGTTGGCTTCCATTGCAGGAGGGATCCAAGGAAATGTTCTAATTGACATTGGCAGCGGACCTACCATCCACCAACTTCTGTCTGCCTGTGAATCTTTTCCCTATATCATTGCCTCGGATTTCACAGACCAAAACCGACAGGAGCTTAAGAAGTGGCTGGAAAATGATCCAGAGGCTTTTGATTGGTCAGAAATTGTGAAGACTGTCTGTGAGATTGAGGGAAATGGGTATGTAATGTAATCCTAACAAGAGTTTATGTACAATAACGTAAAAAACTAAATATACCCCATGGAATTTGCTGAATTTTTCAACATATTTGAACAGGCAAACATTAGATGATATTATTATTATTATTATTAGAATTTTTTTTTCAAACCAAGTCTACAATTTCTGATTCTAGATGCATGCACTTTGACCCCAATTGTTGTAAGAGATACCTAAACACCCTGTATTTACATTTTTGAGGTCCTTTAAGGATCAGATGGTCAGCTCTTGGTTTGAATTTGCTGTGCCAGCCAATCCAAGAGAAAGTAGCAATTATCTGAAATTTATACCACTTGTGGCTTATTTTCCTTACATTGGATTGATTGATTTTAACCATTTGATCTTTTAAATCCATTGTCGTACACAACTTTCAGAGGGCATTAGAGAGCTCTATTGATCTTGGCTTGATGGCCCCACACATGTGAATTGAACACACCAGACCCTGGATATCTGAGATACTACCTCAGGAGGTTCTAATCATTAGCACCTAATCTGGGAACCCTCAATTCTAATTTAATTGATGTAAGGTGGTGGCAAATGTAGGCGTGTACTTATGTTTTCTATATAAATGCAATTCCTTTTTTTTTTTTTCATTTAGGTCAGGGGCATCCAAACTTTTCAGTACAAGGGCCACATTGTATAATTTACAAATATTGATGGGTCAAAAATCAGTTTGTTGAATGAATACAGAGTTGCCCCCTTGCATATTGTAAGTGTCCCCATCAGAGCCCTCCATTACTATTGGGGTTGGGATAATGGAGAAGTACAAACCTTGTAATGGGCCCCAGTTTGGAGACCCCTAATTTAGATCATGAAAATAAATACTCCATGTCAATTGTACGTGTTATACATATTCCCTTTATCTGTTGGCACTATTTGAATCAAGGTCTTATGTTTGCCTGTTCAGTAAAGTCAACAATTTCACCCCCCCCCCCCCCCAACATGAGAACAGACAGAAACAAACATCTAAAATTGGTGATGTTCTCCATTTCACCCTTTGAAAGTCCTAAAAACTGTAAAGCTGGTCTTTTTGGTAACTGCATGAAAAAAGTTCCAATACACAGTAACCATCGTTTATTACTAAAAAGTTGTCTTTGAGCTCCAGTCACTGACTTTCCCTAGGCTGAGAGGTCGTCAGTTTGTTTCAGCCAGGAAAAAGTAAAGCCCCCTCCCCCCCCTTCACCACCACTTCCCAGTGATCAGATTGATACATTCTAAATTGGATTCAGGTCCTTCACATCACAACCCCCCCCCCCCTTTTTTTACATCACAGCCCCCTTTACATCAGTGTCTTTAGTGCCCTCTTTCACATCACATACCCCCCCCCCCTTTAAATCATAGTCTCCACTGCAGTTACAGCTCTTCCCCCTTCACAGTCCTACCTTTAGCATCTCGAAGAGCACTTAACAGCCTGAACTCTTCCCCTGCCACTGCTGTCAAAGCTCACGGCGGAGGGTCGGAGACACAGCAGGGTGGACTCCTCCTTTGTATATGCCTGACCGCTGCCATGCCGCTGCTGTTGGTCACAGCAGGGAAGAGGGCAAGAGATACAGAAGGTCTGCACTGACGGCAGGAGCTGACCAACACTTGCTAACAAGAGAAAGGTTGTGCAGCTCCCATTCCCCGTGTAGAACTGCCATATCTCCTGCCTACTACCCTGCTGCGAGTTTAACAGCAGCGGTGGCAGCAGGCAGGCAAATGCATAAACAGAATAGGAATCCACACTGCTGTGTCTCCCACCCTTCACTGTGAATTTTAACAGCAGCAGTGGAGGCGGCAGGAGAAGAGATCAGACTAAGTGGTGCAGCTGCGGTCTGGACAGGACTATCACTTGGTCTGTGTCCAGACCGTGGTTTGCCATTTAGTGAAGCCTGGTTTAGATAATTGTCATCTCTGAGCCAAAATTTCAGTTCAGGGAGTAGATGCTAATCCTTGATTATAGAAAAGATAATTCCATCCTTCTAGAGACCAAAGCAGATGAAGGTATTGTCAAGGGAGACGTCCCATATTAACCCCACTACACAAATCAACCCTAACCAGCTATTTCCCTCCCTATATTCACCCTTCCTGATAACATTAAACAAAAATCCTACAGTGGGAGGTGGTATAACCCTCCCTCAGAGCATCCTACTCTCTGCCTCTCTGCCTGCACAAAAACAATATATTAAAAAATAAAATATAACGAATAGGACCTGCCTGTATCATGAAGAACCAGCATCCCACTTTTTAAAACCACAATGGGTGAATGAGGTGCTAGAGCTCTACAAGGTAGAAGCTGGAAACCTGGGCCTGCCTATTGAGCCAAAACCACCTATAACCCAGAAAAATCCTGATGGATAATAAGTCCGCAGATATCAAATCTGTAGATGTCAAATCCAGTTCAATGAACCATAGTGTAAAAACCAAAAACGATATAATGTCTTTAGCATATAATATCATATGTCGCCATATGGAGACAATGGACTGGAGTAAAAGAAAAATATTGATGTTCATATCCTGGGATAGTGTTATGTGCCCATGGGCCCCCTCTTCCCTGTGGTGTCTTGTTTTATTGGAGTTTTTAGATTTTTTTAAATTTATTTACTTTGTTCGGACCTGCCTGGATTGCCCGAGGCTGACTATATAGTGAGAGTAGCTACTATCGCCACCTTACCATATGGTTACACAGCTTGAGACTGAAGCGGGAACCAGCACCTGAGGCTATATATCCTCAGGAGAGCATCTGAGACACACCACAGCAGAGTGAGTGGCTAATCGGATAGACGAGGGCCGTGAGTACTATAGACATTACAGAGCCTAGGTGTTTCTGTTTATGGTCCTATCGGCTGCGTGTTGACACAGGGAATAGGCTGCCCACCACTTGGGACCACCCAAGTCCTGCAGGCCAGACCTTCTAAACCTTAGAGAGTCTATAGCATACAATACTCATCTGGGTTGGATGGACTGCTCCTGCTATTTACATCACAGTTTTATCCTGGTCCCTACAGCTTTGCCTATAACAGCTCGTGACACTAACAGCGGACGTCGATATGTGGATATAGCTACAGGCTCTCACATGGCTATGTAGCAGCCCATGGGCATATTGCACTATCCAAGGATATGAACATCAATATTTTTCCTTTTACTCTAGTCCATTGTCTCCATATGGCCACATATGATATTAGACGCTTAAGACATTATTTTGTTTTTGTTTTTTTACACTATGGTTTATGGAACTGGATTTGATATCTACGGACTTGATATCCATCAGCATTTTCCTAGGTTATAGGTGGTCTTGGCTCGATAGGCAGGCCCAGGATTCCAGCTTATACCTTTTTTCTTTTTTTTTGTAGAACTCTAGCACCTCCTTCACACATTGTGGTTTTAAGGTGGCGTGCTAGCTCTTCAGGGTACAGGCAGGTCCTATTCCTTATATTTTCAATATATTGTTTTTTGTGCAGGTAGATGGGCAGGGAGTAGGGAGACTCTGGGGAGGGTTACACCAGCTCCCACTGTAATATTCTCAGGAAGGGTGAAAATAGGGATGGAATTAGCTGGTTGGGGTTGATTTGTGTAGTGAGGTTTTTAGGGGGGATCTTTGGGATTTGATGCGGTTTGTTTGTTTTGGGTTTTTTTTTGTTTTTTTTTGTTTTTCTGCATTTTATATGCTAATAAACTTTTTGTAGAGGTAACTCATAAGGGTGTGTTATCTTTTCTTTTTTTATTTTTTCTGACTCCCCCTGACTTTTTGATTACACCCTCCTCACATTACTATAGGGGAGTACCTCACTTTTTTGTTTGCTTGTGCAGAGCTCCCAGGGCTATTCTCCTTTTTTTTTTTTCTTTTTTGGTATAATTGTCAAGGGGGCTACTGTGATCTCTTTGAGAGGCAATACATACTTGTAAGTGTTATACTGACATGGTATGCTGTATGAAATGTACAAAAAATTAGACATAGATTAATCCACTTACGGTAACTATTTCATGTTTAAAGCAGAGATAAATGGGAAGAGAAGCAGAACAAGCTGAGGTCCAGAATATTGAAGGTGCTGAAGTGTGATGTGACCAGGAGTAATCCACTGGATCCCATAGAGGTGCCTCCTGCAGACTGCCTGATCACCTCCCTTTGTCTAGAGGCGGCCTGCAAAGACCTGGAGACTTATCACTGCTCTATTCAGAATATCACAAGACTGCTCAGACCAGGAGGACACCTAGTGCTCATTGGGGCCCTGGGAAATACCTACTACATGGTACAGCAGAAGGCCTTCTCCGGTCTTTCACTAGACAAAGAGGTTGTGAGGGGTGCGATCACCCAGGCTGGATACACAATACAAAGCATGGACATATTCCCAGTCCCGGAGAGAATGACTCGCTTACATATTTCTGACACCTTGGCTCATGTTTTCCTTGTAGCGAAAAAAGAGGCAACTAATTTATTATAATTGATTTGTAAGAAAAGTAAAAACCTTTTTTGATTTCTGTGTACCTGTGATAAAACAAAGATATATAATATGTGAAAGTTTTATTCTCCATTATCAAATAAAATTGACCATTTATAAAATATCCACTGTTACCTGGTATCTAAAATATGATCTCTATCTTTCATTTTATAACATCAGCAGTGTTCTAATATAAAATCATTACTTTGGACAATTTAATATGAGCTTACTTGAAAAATCTTGCTATAAAACTATGATGTCATTGATGACCATAACATTTGTCATAGCTGACATAATTGCTGGACTGGATGGCTTAAATAGGCAGGACCCGAAGAGCAGGATCATCAACAGGTGAGTCACTGTGGAGAGATAGGAGCTGGCAATTAGCCGACAGCCAGTCAGCTCAGGGAAGGATGGGCTGGGCCCAGCCCTGACAGTACCCCCTCCTCAAAGACCCCTCCCCCTCGTAGGACCACCAGGCTTGAGGGGAAACCGTCTATGGAAAACATGGAGGAGGACAGGGGCATGTACATACGAGGATGGGACCCAAGAGCCTTCCTCCGGACCGTACCCTTTCCAATGCACCAGGTACTGTAAGCGCCCACAGAACCTACGGGAGTCAACAATGGACTGTACTTCATACTCCTCAACCTGTAAAGGGTGAGGACGTGGCACCGAGGTGGTAAAGCGGTTGCAGACCAAAGGTTTTAATAAGGAGACATGAAATGCATCTGAGATACGCATATCAGAAGGAAGATCTAATGCGTAAGCCACTAGGTTAATCCTGTGAAGAATACAGAAAGGCCCAATAAACTGAGGTGTGAACTTCAGAGAGGGAACACGAAGTCGGAGGTTGCGAGATGACAACCAGACCCTCCCCCCAACCTGTTAGGAAGGCGCAGGCAGGCGTCTGCGGTCAGCATGGAGTCTGTAGCTATCATTAGCATGTCGCAAAGCCTCCTGGACTTGTGCCCAAGTGCAACGAAGACCACAGAGATGCTCCTCTAACGCAGGAATACTCGGAACGCAGGAATACAGCGGAACAGGAGTCCGGCAACATGGAAGGTTGGAAACCATAGTTAGCCATAAACGGGGACAATCGGGAAGCAGAATTCAAGGCACTATTGTGAGCAAACTCTGCCCATGGTAAGAGGTCTGACCAGTTGTTATGTGTCAGAAACCATGAACCAGACCGAGACAGAAGTACAGTAAAATCATACTTGTTTGTTAATAAAAATAAAAAGGTAAATAGAGTAAGCATAGTCAAAGCATAGCCAGAGTCCAGTAACCAGATTGGGTAGTCAGCCAAGCCAGAGTTCAGTAACCAGATCGGGTAGCCAGGCCAGAAGTCAGGGATCCAAGTGGAGGAACAGCAAGCAGGATAAGGAGCCAGAAGGGATGTCAGCAAAGCCAGTCTATAAACAGGAACGCAGGAGATGGTTTCTTGTGATGTGACCAAGGCGAAGGCAGGAATGAAGTGAGCTGGAGATCTTTAAGTAGGTGGGACTGACGAGCAGATCCACAACAGCTGGTTAACTGTGGAGAGAGATGAGAGCTGGCAATTAGAGGACAGCTGAGCGGCCAGCTCAGAGAAAGAAGGGCTGAGCCAGCCCTGACAGTACCCCCCTCCTTAACGACCCCTCCCCCTCGGAGGACCACCGTGCTTGAGGGGAAAACGTCTATGGAAATCATGGAGGAGGGCAGGAGCATGTACGTCGGAGGATGAGACCCAGGAGCGTTCCTCCGGACCATACCCCTTCCACTGTACCAGGTACTGTATGCGCCCACGGAACCTATGGGAGTCAACAATGGATTGTACCTCATACTCCTCATGGTTCTCAACCTGTATAGGGTGAGGACGTGGCACGAGGTGGTAAAGCGGTTGCAGACCAACGGTTTCAATAAGGAGACATGAAACACATTTGAGGTGCGCATACTAGGAGGAAGGTCCAACGCGTAAGCCACTGGGTTAATCCTGTGAAGGATACGGAAAGGCCCAATAAAAACTTCAGTGAGGGAACACGAAGTCGGAGGTTGCGAGATGACAGCCAGACCCTGTCCCCAACCTGGTAGGAAGGCTCAGGCAGGCGTTTGCGGTCAGCATGGAGTCTGTACCTATCATTAGCATGACGCAAAGCCTCCTGGACTTGTGCCCAAGTGGAACGAAGACCACGGAGATGCTCCTCTAGTGCAGGAATACTCTGCGGAACAAACGAGTCAAGCAACATGGAAGGTTGTAAACCATAATTCGCCATAAACTGAGACAATCGGGAAGCAGAATTCAAGGCACTGTTGTGAGCAATCTCTGCCCATGGTAATAGGTCTGACCAGTTGTTGTGATTGTCAGAAATATAGCAACGTAGGAATTGGTCCAAGGACTGATTGGCTTGTTCTGCGGCCCCATTAGACTGCGGGTGATATGCAGAAGAGAAAGCAAGCTGAATTCCCAGCTGTGCACAAAAGGCTTGCCAGAACAGGGACACAAACTGACTACCCTGACTATCCGAGACAATCACCTTGGGTAGCCCATGCAAGCGAAAGATCTCCCGAGCAAAAATGGAAGCCAGTTCCTTAGAAGTGGGCAACTTCTTAAGTGGAATACAATGACACATCTTTGAGAACTGGTAAACCACCATAAGGATAACTGTGTTGCCTTGGGAGTTGGACAACTCCACAATGAAATCCATAAACAGGTGGGTCCAGGGCCATGCCTCCATTGGGTATGGGTTGTAGGAGGCCCACTGGAAGGTGTCGTTGGGTCTTACTCTGAGCACACACGGAATAGGCAGCTACGAAGGCAGTTACATTAACACGTAGACTAGGCCACCAGAATTGTTGGGAAATGGCCCAAACGAGTTGATTCTTACCAGGGTGGCCAGCTGCCTTGGGAGAATAGTAAGTCTGGAGCACGCAGTACGAAGACACTCTGGGACAAAGCAGCAGTCACAAGGCTTCTCAGATGGAGCATCGACCTGAGCAGCAAGAATTTTGTCACCCAAAGGAGAAGTAAGACTGGTGCAAACCGTAGCCAGAATACGATCAGGAGGAATCATAGGAACCGACTCCAACTTGGAAGTGTAGGAAAATTGTCATGACAAAGAGTCAGCCCTTGGCAGATGTCACTAGTGGAAAAATCTATCAGCTGATTGTGTTTCAATTAAAAAATTATTAAAATGTCATGCTGGTGAGCACAAATGCAGTGCAATGTGCAACACGGTAAATAAATAATATAAATATTAAATACTAATACATTAATACTTCATCAGGGAAGTCACAAGGTACGTGCCGTCACACGTAGGGACAGGACAGGCACTTCCCATTGACTGACGCGCACGAGCCCGCTGCTAGTTGGTGTTATGCAAGTTCTACTCTGCCTTATGTGAGTATCTATGTTTTAATAAACGTTGGCTTTGTTTGAAAAAATTACTACACTATGTGGCATCCCCTTCTTTTCATTTACGGCCCTTGTACCCTATGAGGGACATAGATGCTGGGAGAACAAGACTCGGGTCCAGGAGTATTATGAAAAGGAGCCAGTATCAGCATTGCTGTTAACGCTGTTACCTCAGTAACATAAGGTAAGGGGCCATTACCTACTAGTGTAGGATCTCTGTCACGAAGAGGAGCCACAATATTTTTCCCTGGTTGATACACATCACGGTGTCCATCTACTTCATAGAATGCTGTGTGGAGGAATTGCTTTCTATGTGTGAATTCACTGGATGCTAGATTGGCACAACATAGATTGGACTTCTGTCACTCATTTTATTGCACCAGGCACTTTATTTGGCGTTTTAGAATTGGGAGATATAGATAGTGTTGAGATCTGTCACTGTGCTGTGGTTTTACACTGGACACGTTGTTCTTTCAGTACGCCTTTATATGTGCATGACACGCACAATACCATATTACTTTGCACTGCACTTTATTTGCTATGCACCATTATTAGTAATGAATTAGTAATGGATCATATTGGCATATAACTCTACAAATATTGCAGTACGCTCTTATATGTGAACAACACGCATATTACTGCAATTTCTTGCACTGAATTGCTCTGCACTTTGTCACTTTTTGAATCTAATATGCACTATTATTTGTAAATGTATTAGTATTTAATATTTATATTATTTATTTACCATGTTGCACTTTACACTGTGTGCTCACCAACATGACATTTTAATAATTTTTTAATTGAAATACAATCAGCTGATATATTTTTCCACTAGTGACATCTGCACCTTCAGCCATACTGCTACCTTTAGCATAGCTATTATTTCATTGTAGGATTAGCGCAGCACCATACATTGATTTGACTGTTAATGTAGGGTTTACTGGGACTCTATTCGGTGCAAGCAGCTTTTCCATCCTTTCATATACCTGCACATGTTAGCGCGGGAATAACCATTTTCCAAAGAGTCAGCCCTTACATTCTTAGTACCGGGTAAGAATGAGACAATGTAATTGAAACTAGACAAGAAAAGAACCAATCACACCCTTCTGGGATAGAGGCGTTTAGCCTCAGACAAGAATGTGAGATTCTTATGGTCAGTAAGAATGAGAACCGGCACAGTGGTACCTTCGAGGAGATGTCTCCATTCTTTCAGGGCTAAAATGATCGCTAACAACTCTGTCACCAATCTCATAATTGCACTCTGCAGGTGACAATTTCTTGGAAAAGTAGCCACAAGGATGCATAGCTCTCTGAGGTAGGACGATGAGACAGAAGGGCACCAACTGCAGTCTCAGAAGCATCAACCTCATGGATAAAAGGTAACGTAGAATCAGAATGTTCCAACACAGGAGCAGAAACAAAGGCAACCTGGAGACTCTCAAAGGCCTTAATGGCAGTCAGGGGCTTTACCAGAGATGAGAAGTTATGAATAAACTTCCGATAATAGTTGGCAAAGCCAAGAAAACGCTGCAGAGGATGTAAACCCATGGATCAGGCCACTGTAGGACTGCTGAAAGTTTTTCTGGGTCCATTGAAAAACCAGCAGTGGAAATGACATAACCCAGCATTTTAACCTGTTCACGATGGAATTCGCACTTCACCAATATACAATGGGGATTGTTCTCTCTTAGTTTCTGAAGCACACGACTGACATCTGTGTAGTGGCTCTCCAGGGACTTGGAAAATATTAGGATATCGTCGAGATAAACCACCACACATAACTGCAACAAATCTTGGAGGTCCTGCCCCAGGGGACATGGATCAATGCAAAAAAAAGTTTTAAAAACGGCCGTTTTTTCGGGAGCAGTGATTTTAATAATGCTTAAAGTGAAACAATAAAAGTGTAATATCCCTTTGAATTTCGTACCTGGGGGGTGTCTATAGTATGCCTGTAAAGGGGCGCATGTTTCCCGTGTTTAGAACAGTCTGACAACAAAATGACATTTCAAAGGAAAAAAAGTCATTTAAAACTACTCGGGGCTATTAATGCATTGCCGGTCCGACAATACACATAAAAGTTCACTGATAAAAACGGCATGGGAATTCCCCACAGGGGAACCCCGAACCAAAATTTAAAAAAAAAATGACGTGGGGGGTCCCCCTAAATTTCATACCAGGCCCTTCAGGTCTGGTATGGATTTTAAGGGGAACCCCGCGCCAAAATTAAAAAAAATTTAAAAAGATCTTCTTCTCTTCTTCATCTTCTTCTCTTCTTCATCTTCTTCTCCGGGCCGCTCCGCATCCATGGCATGAAGGGAGGCTCCCGCTGACGCACGGTGACTTGACGGGACTTCCCTGTAGCGTCACGGGGAATGCCACAGGGAAGTCCCGTCATGTCCCTGTGCGTCAGAGGGGGGCAGGGTCACCGGGTGGCACCGCCCCCCATTATTTGAGAACCGCCAGAAGAGGAGAAGCGTCACACAGCGGGAGCCTCCCTCCATGCCATGGATGCGGAGCAGCCCGGAGAAGAAGATGAAGAAGAGAAGAAGATGAAGATGAAGAGAAGAGCGGGAGCCTCCCTCCATGCCATGGATGCGGAGCGGCCCGAGGAGAAGAAGGGAAGAAGACGCCGCGGAGGAGATGCTGGACAAGAACACCGGAGGAAGAACCACAAGAACCACAAGAAGAAGATGAAGGAAGATAGAAGAGAGAAGAAAGAAGAAGCTAAATAAAGGAATTGTCAAAAACTGTCTCTTGTCATTTTTAACATTTTTGACAGTTTTCTAGTGAAATGGTAGGTACCCCCTTACCATTTCACACAGGGGGAGGGCCGGGATCTGGGGGTCCCCTTGTTAAAGGGGGCTTCCAGATTCCGATAAGCCCCCCGCCCGCAGACCCCCACAACCACTGGCCAGGGTTGTGGGGATGAGGCCCTTGTCCTCATCAACATGGGGACAAGGTGTTTTGGGGGGCTACCCCAAAGCACCCTCCCAATGTTGAGGGCATGTGGCCTGGTACGGTTCAGGAGGGGGGCCACTCTCTCGTCCCCCCTCTTTTCCTGCGGCCTGCCAGGTTGCGTGCTCGGATAAGGGTCTGGTATGGATTTTTGGGGGGACCGCACGCTGTTTTTTTTTTTTTAATTTTGGCACGGGGTTCCCCTTAAAATCCATACCAGACCTAAAGGGTCTGGTATGAAATTTAGGGGGACCCCCCACGTCATTTTTTTTTTTTTTAAATTTTGGCTGGGGTTCCCCTTAATATCCATACCAGACCTGAAGGGCCTAGTAGGAAATTTAGGGGGACCCCCCACGTCATTTTTTTTTTTTTAATTTTGGTTCGGGGTTCCCCTGTGGGGAATTCCCATGCCGTTTTTATCAATGAACTTCTATGTGTATTGTCGGACCGGCAATGCATTAATAGCCGTGAGTAGTTTTAACCACTTGCCAACTGGCCCATAGCCAAATGACGGCTGCAGGGCGGTTGGATAACTCTGGGATCACGGCAAATGACGTGATTCCAGAAAAGTGCTCCCGCGCGCCCCCTGGGGCGCGCACACGGAAACATCCATGACCGCTGATCGCGGCCGTTTACCATGTGATCGCTCCGTCAAATGACAGAGCGATCACATATAAACAAACCGGCGTCATATCATGACGCCGGTTACTCCCTCCCCTCTCTGTACCGATCGGTACAGAGGGGGAGAGATCGGATGGGAGCCGCGCTGTGGGCTGCATGTGTAGTGCCTACAGCGCTGTTCAGTGACATGTACAGTCACATCCATCCCTCCCTCCATGCTCAGCCATCCCCCCCATGCTCTGCAATTCCCTGTGCAATACTCTGCAATACCCCGCAATACTCTGCAATACCCCACAATACTCTGCAATACCCTGTGCAATACTCTGCAATGCCCCGCAATACTCTGCAATGCCCCGCTATACTCTGCGATGCCCCGCAATACTCTGCAATACCCTGTGCAATACTCTGCAATACCCCGCAATACTCTACAATGACCCGCAATACTCTGCAATGCCCCGCAATACTCTGCAATACTCTGCAATGCCCTGCAATACTCTGCAATGCTCCGCAATAGTCTGCAATACTCTGCAATGCCCCGCAATACTCTGCAATGCCCTGCAATACTCTGCAATACCCCGCAATACTCTGAAATACCCTGCAATACTCTGCAATACCCCGCAATACTCTGCAATACCCCGCAATACTCTGCAATACCCTGCAATACTCTGCAATACCCCGCCATACTCTGCAATACTCGGTGATACCCAGCCATACTTTGCCATGCTCAGCCATACCCAGCCATACTCTGCCATACTCAGCCATACCCAGCCATGCTCGGCTATATTCAGCCATACTCTGCCATACTCGGCTGTACTCGGCCTCTGTATGTGGCCAGGCTGTGGAAGTCTCACACATGTGGTATCGCCGTACTCAGGAGAAGTAGGAGAATCTATTTTGGGGTGTCATTTTTGGTTTGTACATGCTATGTGTTAGAAACATTGTATAAATGGACAATTTTGTGTTAAAAAAATGTGTTTTAACCACTTCCCGCCCGCAGGGCGTCATACGACGTCCTTGAATTTGTGCGGGGATATCTGAATGATGGGTGCAGCTACAGGCATCATTCAGATATCAGCTTTTTCAGCCGGCAATTCCCTAGACCATAAGAATGACCATAGCGGCTGTTCCACTGCTTGATCGTTCTTACAGGAGGTGAGAGGGGACGTCCCCCCCCCTCTCGCCGCCCTCAGGTGCTTCTACCGACTCACCGCTACAATCTAAGCCAGGATCATTTTTTTTTTTTTATTTCAGGCTTCCCAGCCTAGAGATGAGATGTGGGGTCTTATTGACCCCATATCTCACTGTAAAGAGGACCTGTCATGCCATATTCCTATTACAGGGAATGTTTACATTCCTTGTAATAGAAATAAAAGTGATCAAAACATTTATTTTTTGGAAAAAAGCCTCAAACTAAAATAAATAAAGTAAAATGAACAATAAAAAAAAAAAAAAAATTTTCCCCGTGTGCTCGCATGCAGAAGCGAACGCATACGTAAGTTGCGCCCACATATGAAAATGGTGTTCAAACCACACATGTGAGGTATCGCTGCGATCGGTAGAGCGAGAGCAATAATTCTGGCCCTAGACCTCCTCTGTAACTCACAACATGTAACCAGTAAAAAATTTTAAAGCGTCTCCTATGGGGATTTTTAAGTAGCGAAGTTTGGTGCCATTCCACGAGCGTGTGCAATATTGAAGGGTGACATTTTAGGTATCTATTTACTCGGCATAACTTCATCTTTCACATTATGCAAAAATATTGGGCTAACTTTACTATTTTGTTTTTTTTTTAAGCACAAAACTGTTTTTTTTTTCAAAAATAAGTGTTCGAAAAATTGCTGCGCAAATACCGTACAAGATAAAAAGTTGCAGCGACCGCCATTGTATTCTCTAGGGTCTTTGCTAAAAAATATATATAATGTTTTGGGCTTCTATGTAATTTTCTAGCAAATAAATTATGATTTTTACATGTAGGAGAGAAATGTCAGAATTGGCCTGGGTGCTCCTAGAATGCCTGAAGGTGCTCCCCTGCATGTTGGGCCTCTGTATGTGGCCACGCTGTGTAAAAATCTCACACATGTGGTATCACCGTACTCGGGAGTAATAGCAGAATGTGTTTTGGGGTGTAATTTGTGGTATGCATATGCTGTGTGTGACAAATAACCTGCTAATATGACAATTTTATGAAAAAAAAAAGAAAAAAAAATCTTGAATTTGCAAAGAATTGTGGGAAAAATGACAACTTCAAAAAACTCACCATGCCTCTTACTAAATACCTTGGAATGTCTTCTTTCCGAAAAGGGGTCATTTGGGGGGTATTTGTACTTTTCTGGCATGTTAGGGTCTCAAGAAATGAGTTAGGCCGTCAGTACTTCAGGTGTGACCAATTTTCAGAGATTGGCACCATAGCTTGTGGACTCTATAACTTTCACAAAGACCAAATAATATACACCGATTTGGGTTATTTTTACCAAAGATATGTAGCGGTATAAATTTTGGCCAAAATATATGAAGAAAAAATTACTAATTTGCAACATTTTATAACAGAAACTAAGAAAAATGCATTTTTTTTACAGAATTTTCGGTCTTTTTTCTTTTATAGCGCAAAAAATAAAGAACCCAGCGGTGATTAAATACCACCAAAAGAAAGCTCTATTTGTGTGAAAAAAAGGACAAAAATGTAATTTGGGTACAATGTTGCATGACTGAGTAATTTTCATTCAAAGTGTGAGAGCACCGAAAGCTGAAAATTGGTCTGGTTATTAAGGGGGTTTAAGTGCCCAGTGGTCAAGTGGTTAAATGACTTTTTTTCCTTTGAAATGTCATTTTGCTGTCAGACTGTTCTAAACACGGGAAACATGCGCCCCTTTACAGGCATATTATAGACACCCCCCAGCTATGAAATTTAAAGGGATATTACACTTTTATTGTTTCACTTTATGCATTATTAAAATCACTGCTCCCGAAAAAACGGCTGTTTTTAAAACTTTTTTTTGCATTGATCCATGTCCCCTGGGGCAGGACCCAGGTCCCCAAACACTTTTTATGACAATACCATACATATAAGCCTTTAAAATTAGCACTTTTGATTTCTCCAATAGACTTTTAAAGGGTGTTCTGCGGCATTCGAATTTGCCGCGAACGCCCCAAATAGTTCGCTGTTCGGCGAACTTGCGAACAGCCGATGTTCGAGTCGAACATGAGTTCGACTCGAACTCGAAGCTCATCCCTATTCACAAGATTGTATGCCCCGCTCAAATCAGGCTTCGTGAAAACCGTTGCTCCCTTGAGGCGGTCAAATAACTCCATAATCAATGGAATCGGATAGACATTCTTAATCGTGAAATGATTGAGACCCCTATAATCAATACAAGGTCTCAGTTCACCACTCCTCTTCTTCACAAAGAAGAAACCAGCACCAGCAGGAGATGAGGATTTGTGGATGAAACCTCGAGAAAGTGCGTCTGTAACATACTCCTTCATGGCCTTATCCTCCAAGACTGACAAAGGGTAAACTTAGCCACGAGGGGGTATGGCACCAGATTGAAGGTCAATTGCGCAATCATACAACCGGTGTGGAAGCAAATTACCAGCTTGACCTTTGTCAGACATCGCTAAAATCACGGTACTCCTCCGGCAGCGAGGATCGTGAAGAGGTGCACAGAACCTTGGCTACCTTGCTACCCTAAGCATGTCTTACTGCATTGTGGCGACCAGGAGAGAACCTCAGCACGGAGCCAATCAAAAGAGGGGTTGTGCCTCTGTAACCAAGGATAACCAATAACCAGCTGAAACTTAGGTGAAGAAATAACTTGGAATTGGATTATCTCATGGTGACGAGCCCCTACGGCCATGGACAATGGAACCATCTCATGAGTCACATGTGCAGGCTGTAGAGGTCTCCCGTCAAGAGCCTCAATGGCAAGTGGAGTGTCACACAGCTGCAGCGGAATCGAGTGCTTCGATACAAAGGCAGCATCAATGAACAGGCCTGCAGCCCCAGAGTTGATTTAGTGTCTGTATCTCGACGGACAACTCAGCCCAAGAAGGGGTAACCAAAACCAGAGGCTTATCCTTCTGGATAACTGGGGACAAAACAACGCCACCTAAGGTCTGTCCATGACAGGACCTCAAGGGTCAGGCGTTCCCTGGACAGGTAGGACATGACTTCAAAAAGTGACCTGCCTGGCCACAATAAAGGCACAATCTCTCCCTCCTCCTCAAGGTTCTCTCATCCGCAGAGGGACGTGTGAAACCCAAGTGCATGGGTTCACCTTCACTGACCGACACAGTACCAGGAGGCATGGGAGGTGAGGGAGGCAAGGGTGGGACTGCAAAGCTCTGAGACAAATGTACAGGAGGCTTCCGCAAGCGCTCCTTTTAAAAGAGAGTCTTTCTCTGAGTCTGGAGTCAATGAGGATGGCAAACATGATCAACTTCTGCAGCTCAGTGGGTAAATCTCAGGCTGCTATCTCATCCTTGATGGTATCCGAGAGACCATGAGAAAAAGCAGCCACGAGGGCCTCATTGTTCCAAGCAACCTCTGCTGCCAGAGTATGGAATCCAATGGCGTAATGGGCAACAGTTCTCGTACTCTGATGGACATGAGGCACTTGGCAGCAGAAGCGGAGCGTGCAGGAATGTCAAATACCCTTTGCATCTACCATAGAGGGTTTGCCCAGGCCAAGGCTCCTCAGAAAGCAAAGATATCACAAAACCTAGATAAAATATATATGCTGCGCTACCTGTAATTAGTGAGATGCACACTCTATCAGTATAGAGATCAAAATGCATACATGACTATAATATAAAAATTCCTTAAATAATCAATGAATATGTACTGAATAATTTAAAAGGTGATTAGTGTAACTACCGTAATTAAATGGATAAAAAGTATTATAAAAATTATTAAATACACAACTTAATCCAAAGTGCTCCTATGCAAAGTGGTTTTGAAATTGGTTCTACAATACACAATTTAATCCAAAGTGCTCCTATGCTAGTTAGTGTACAAAATATATAAATTAATATGTGAATTAATCATGAAAAAAGTGCTCATGTGCATATGTGATCAACAATTGTGTCAATGGCGATCCTGCCAGAAAAAGTCCATAAGTCTCAAACTGAGAGAATTTGTTCACAAATCACAGTGCTCATGCGTATACAAGTGGTATCCAAATGATCACGGTGTAGAAAATCCATATGAATCAAGCAATTCAAAGGTGGTTTAATCATGCTATGGTGTCATCACTCAAGTGCTCCCCATAGGTAATGAACGCTCACCTTAGAGCGTGTGACTCAGCAGTTAACCACTTGCCGACCGCCTCACACAGATATACTGTGGCAGAATGGCACGGGCAGGCAGAGTAACGTATGGGTACGCTACTCCCCTCCAGAGGGCGGGGGGCGCATCGCGCCCCCACTGGTGCCCGAGGTGGTCGGCATCGTTCCAGGAGTGATCCGTGCTGAGGGGGAGGCCACTGATTCATGGCCACCCCCTCACAATCGCTCCTGGCAAATGAGAAGCTTCTGTAATGTAAACAGAAGCAGAGGAAATTATGCCTTTTCGTTCAGAGGAGAGAAGACATCTACTGTAAGTCTGCACCAACACTACACTGACACTAACGCACATAGGAAAATAAATCCCCCCACCCCGATCACCCCCCTGCACCCCCTGTCACCGTAACACCAATAGCAGTTTTTTTTTTTTTTTTACTGATTACTGCATTGGTGTCATTTTTGGTAGGCCCCTTTAGGTCTAGGATACCCCCCTAACCCCCCCCAATAAAGGTTTAACCCCTTGATCACCCCCCAGTTAACCCCTGTCGCCAGTGTCACTAAGCGATCTTTTTTCTGATCGCCGCATTCATGTCAGAGGTGACACTAGGTAGCCAGGTAAGTATTTAGGTTCACCCTCAGCTTTTTATAGTGTCAGGTACCCCCATATACTACCTAATAAAGGTTTTAACCCCCTGATTGCCTCCTAGTTAACCCTTTCACCAGTGATCACCGTATAACTGTTATGGGTGACGCTGGTTAGTTTGTTTTTTATAGTGTTAGGGCACCCACCGTTTATTTCCTAATAAAGGTTTAACCCCTTGATCGCTCGGCGGTCGATATCAGTTAGGTTTTAGGGTCTACGTCGCCTCAGGCAGCATTAGGTTAGTGCCAGTACCGCTAACACCCACGCACGCAGGATACACCTCCCTTAGTGGTATAGTATCTGAACGGATCGATATCTGTTCTTATCAGATCTATACTAGCGTCCCCAGCAGTTTAGGGTTCCCAAAAACGCGGTGTTAGCGGGATCAGCCCAGATACCTGCTAGCACCTGCGTTTTGCCCCTCCGCCCAGCCCACCCAAGTGCAGTATCGACCGTTCGCTGTCACTTACAAAACACAACACACATAACTGCAGCGCTGCAGAGTCAGGCCTGATCCCTGCGATCGCTAACAGTTTTTTTGGTAACGTTTGAATCAGTCGCTAACAGTCAGGAGCTTTTTTACCTGTGAGTCTCACTAGAGTAAAGTAAATTTAGAGCCCAAAATGGCAAATTGAAGGTACACTAGTGAAGAGGCCTACATGTTTCTGAGCATGACAGATAGTGAAGAGGAAGTCACTCATCTGTCAGATTTAGGCTCAGAATACGATCCTGTCATGCGTACCCCGATCTTCTTCTGCTGTTGAGGTGCAAGAACAGCAGGGCTCTCGTATGGAGCAGAGCAGTACTAGTGCCGCTATTCCTTCTGGTGAACTGGCAAGCACCAGCGGCCTAGTACACCCTGGTCATAGTCAAACCAGTACTACAGTAACATGTGGTGATGTGGTGAGTCCCAGTGCAGTTCAACCTGGTGAGGTGGCAAGCACAAGTAGTGTCCTGCTGCCACCAAGAAGACAAAGACAGGCCCATCGAGCCCATAGTGCCCTTCCTGCTGCATTCGCTAATCCTAATTGGGAACCCACCACTTCTGCAGCACCCGTACTTCCCCCATTCACTGGCCAACTGGACATTCAGGTGGAAACAGTTGATTTTACATCACTTGATTTTTATTCGCTGTTTTTCACCTATAGATCTCTATAGATCTATTGTGGACCAAAGTAATTTGTATGCTGGTCAATAAATCGCCGCTAATCCCCAGTCCTCCCTTGCCAGAGATTGGAAACCAATTACGGTTTCCGAACTTAAGATCTTTCTGGGCCTATCTCTCCACATGGGCATAGTTTAAAATGAGTATGTAGCGGTCATATGGGTCCACTGACCCATATTACCATATGCCCGTGTTCTCTGCCTCCATGACCAGGGCACGATACGAGCAGATCTTGTGGTTCATGCATTTCAACAACAATGAACTCTGTTGTCCTCGTGGAGACCCTGGATACGATCGGCTCTACAAAATTTGGCCCCTCATAAACCATTTCAACCAACGTTTTGCAGACTTGTTTACTCCCCATCAAGTTGTCTGCGTTGATGAGTCCCTGATTACGTTTTCTGGCCGCTTGTCTTTCAAACAGTATCTTCCCAGCAAGCATGCCAGATAAGGGGTCAAGATGTATAAGCTCTGTGCAGGGCCACAGGCTATACATGTAGTTTTATGGTTTACGAGGGAAAAGATAGCCACATAGAGCCGGAGAACTGCCCAGATTACATAGGGAGCGTTGACAAGATTGTGTGGGACTTGGTGTCACCCTTATTCGGAAAGGGGTACCATTTGTATGTGGACAATTATTACACGAGCGTGCCACTTTTTAGTCACTTGTTTGATCATCAGAATGGAGCATGTGGCACCGTGTGACCTAATCGCCAGGGCTTTCCATCTTAGGCTGGGGGAGAGAGCCTGCTTCAAGTGTAATAATTTGCTCGCTGTGAAGTGGAGGGATAATAAGAATATTTTCGTTCTTACCTCCCTTCATGCAGACACGACGATCCAAATTCCTACGGTGATTAGGGATGAGCCGAACACCCCCTGATTCGGTTCGCACCAGAACCTGCGAACGGACCGAAAGTTTGTGCGAACTTTAGAACCCCATTAAAGTCTATGGGACGCGAACGTTCGAAATCAAAAGGTCTAATTTTAAAGCCTAATATACAAAATATTGTCCTAAAATGGGTTTGGGGACCCGAGTCCTGCTCCAGGGGACATGTATCAATGCAAAAAAAAGTTTTAAAAACGTCCGTTTTTTCGGGAACAGTGATTTTAATGATGCTTAAAGTGAAAAAAAAAAGTGAAATATTCCTTTAAATAACATTACCTGGGGGGTGTCTGTAGTATGCCTGTGAAGTGTTTCCCATGCTTAGAACAGTCCATGCACAAAATTAAATTTTTAAAGGAATAAAAGTCATTTAAAACTACTCGTGGCTTTAATGTAATGTCGGATCCCGGCAATATGGATAAAAATCAGTGAGACAAACGGCATGGGTACCCCCCCCCCCCCCAGTTCATTACCAGGCCCTTTGGGTCTTGTATGGATATTAAGGGGAACTCCGCACTCAAATTAAAAAAAGGAAAGGCGTGGGACCCCCAGGCCCTATATACTCTGAACAGTAGTATACGGGCGGTGCAAACAAGACAGGGACTGTAGGTTTGCTGTTAAGTAGAATCTGTTTGTAATTTTGAACTGATACATTTTTAAAGTGTAGCTCCAGCCAAAAAATCTATTTTTAAGCTTTTTGGAAAACATAGGGAAGGGTTATCACCCCTGTAACATTTGTTTTGCTGTCTGTGCACCTATTTAGAAGATTTCACCTCACTTTCTGTCCCAATGACAAATGTTTTTTGACAATTTGGGGTTTTTAGTGAAACAAGGATTGGTGATAAAGCATCATTGGAGAGCAGACATGTTTTTCCCATATTAACTCTTACAGGAGAGAATTTCCCTTCCTAGGGGTAGATTTCATCTCACTTCCTGTTGTCTCCTTCTGTTTTCAAGTAGGAGTCATTTGTAAGTTGGATGTTTGAAAGTAGGGGCCTGCCCTATATACTCTGCAGAAATTGGGGCCTTAGGTGTTGGTGTTGCCGCAACACTGTAAGCCCTCACAGTTACTCTTGGTGGGCGCAGGAACGGGCCCTGCTGTGAAATATTAGATCAAGAATAGTGATTACATGCCATTGTTGAACAGTGGTAGAAAAATGTGGCCTTTGGTGGTGGTGCTGGTACCACAAAACTGTAAGTCCTCACAGTTACTCTTGGTGGGCACTAGAGCGGGCCCTGCTGTGAAATATTATATCAAGAATTGTAATTACATGCACCTGTTGAACAGGGGCAGAAAAATTGGGCCTTTGGTGGTGGTGGTTGTGGTGGTGTAGCCACAACGCTGTAAGCCCTAACAGTTACTCTTGGTGGGCGCAGGAATTAGATCAACAATTGTAATTACATGTCCCTGTTGAACAGGGGCAGAAAAATTGGGTTTTAGGCACTGGTGCCACAACTGACTGACCAAAGCCTCAGCAACACGTTGTCCAGGAGGACCAGGAAATTGTAACCTCCCAGGCTCTGGAAACGCGTTGCAGAAACCTTTCTGCAAGGCCTTCAGAAGATGTTTCATCCTCTGCTCCCTCTGCGATGGCAAGATAAGTTCCGCAACCTTACCCTTGTAACGTGGATCAAGGAGGGTTGCCAGCCAGTAATCATCATTCCCCTTGATACCACGAATACGATGATCCTTCCGCAGGCTTTTCAGGATCAGGGAGGCCATGCAGCGTAGGTTTGCTGAGGCATTCGGTCCAGAGTCTTCTGGTTCACTAAGGACGACATGATCCGCAGCCACTTCCTCCCAGCCACGTACAAGTCCATGGGTTTCTTCGGACTTTAAATGATCCCTTGAAGACTGCTGCTGATGCTGAGTGCCAGGCTCCACCTCCATGCTGACACAATCCTCCTCCTCCTCCTTGTCCTCTTGTGTGATCGGCGGGCACGCAGGAACACTGTCTGGATAAAGGGGGCCTTGAGAGCTAAGGAAGTCCTCCTCTTCCTCCCCCTGTTCTGCCTCAAGTGCCCTGTCTATTATTCCACGCAGCATGTGCTCCAACAGGTGGACAAGAGGGACAGTGTCAATGATGCATGCACTGTCACTGCTCACCATTCTCGTGGCCTCCTCAAATGGTGACAAGACAGTGCATACATTCCTGATCATAGCCCACTGGCATGGGGAAAAAAAAACAAGGTCCCCGACCCTGTCCTGGTGCCATAGTTGCATAGGTACTCATTGATGGCCCTCTGCTGCGTGTGCAGCTGCTGCAGCATGGCCAACGTTGAGTTCCACCTGGTGGGCATGTCACAGATTAGGTGGTTCTTGGGCAGGTTAAATTCCTTTTGGAGGTCAGCCAGCCGAGCACTGGCATTATATGACCTGCGGAAATGCACACAGACTTTCTTGGCCTGCCTCAGGACATCCTGTAAGCCCGGGTCCCTGCCCAAGAACCGCTGCACCACCAAGTTAAGGACATGTGCCAAACAGGGCACATGGGTCAGTTGTCCCTGTTGGATGGTGGAGAGGAGGTTGGTGCCATTGTTGCAAACCACCATACCTGGCTTAAGCTGGTGTGGCGTCAACCACCTCTGAATCTGCCCCTGCAGAGCTGACAGAATCTCTGCCCCAGTGTGGCTACTGTCCCCCAAGCACGCCAGCTCAAGCATCGCATGGCATCTTTTTGCCTGCGTGCTTGCGTAGCCCCTTGAATGCCTACGGAGCACAGCTGGTTACGAGGACAAATCGGCACAGTAAGAGGCCATGGAGGAAGAAGAAGAGGGGTGGAGGAGAGAGGTGTGGCAGAATCAACACTAGTAGAATTTTAGAAGCGTGGTGGCGGAACAACCTCCAACACTACTGCGCCCTGTCCTGCATCCTTCTCAGCTGCCAGAAGAGTCACCCAGTGCGTGGTGAAAGATAGGTAACGTCCCTGTCCATGCCTGCTGGAACAGCGAGGCCAAGACATTGCCTTCCATATGCCGGTAGAGAGCTGGAATCGCCTTCCATTAGAAAAAGTGGCTTTTTGGAACCTGCCACTGAGGAACCGCACATTCCACAAACTCACGGAAGGGGGCAGAGTCTACCAACTGAAAAGGCAGCAGTTAAAGTGCTAGCAATTTAGCCAAGCTAGCATTCAACCGCTGGGCATGTGGATGGCTGGGAGCGAACTTCTTTCGGCGGTGCAGCAGCTGGGGCAGGGAAATTTGCCTGGTACAATCTGACGTCGGTGTACCGATAGCAGATTGCCCACAAGTACTTGGCTGTGACACACCTAATTCTACACCTTCATTCCTCTCAGTGCAGGTTTCAGAGAGGACTGAAGGTATAGTGGGGTTGGAGATCCCAGCTGATGAGGAGCAAGGAGAGGTCTGCTTTGTTCTTTGGGGTGGGTCTTTTAGGTACGCTTGCCAACGAACTGCATGGCAGGTCGACATATGTCTGGTCAAGCATGTGGTGCCCAAGCGGGTGATGTTTTGGCCACGCGAGATACGCTTGAGACATATGTTACAAATAGCAGCGGTGGGATCTGATGCACTCGTCTCAAAAAAGGCCCACACCAAAGAACTTTTGGTATAACGCGCAGAGACAGCAGCGCCCTGCACATGCGGAGCTCTGCGGTGTGATGCAGTCGGTGTGCTGCCCTTAAGCTGGCCCCTGGAGGGCATCCTGCCTCGTTGATGTGCCTCCTCCTCCTCCTCTCTCCTATCAGGCACCCACGTGGAGTCAGTGACCTCATCATCCCTTCCCTCCTCATCACGGGAGCAAAGCTGGCAGTATGCTGCAGCTAGGGGAACATGACTGCCAGATTGTCGTCCTTCTTGGGCACCCCCTCTCTCTGGGCTCATGTTACTGCCTTCCTCTAGCTGGGTACCATCATTGGAGCCTTCAAAATGCTGGGCATCTGTCAGAGAGCTCACCTTGCTGGTCATGGGATTGGCCACCAGAGGGAGTGCCTGTGAGCAAGCCGGCCTATTTAAGTTTGTCAGGCACTCTGTTCAGTGCTGCCTGATCATCAGCTTCCTGTGCCGTAGTTCCTGTTTCCTGTCTTGTCTTCCTGTTTACCTGATCTCCTGACGACCCGGATTGCCCTTGGATTCCCCTGTTTGCTGCCTGTACCTGACCTTGGCCTGTTTGAATCCGCTTCTGCCTGCTCCTATTGTACCTTGCTGCCAGTCTGTTGCCGAACCCAGCCTGTCTCCTGACCATCCTGCTCAGTCTCATCGCCTGTGTTCCAGCCTGCACCTGCTGTTCATAGACTGCTATTCCACCAGCATCTGGACTCTAGTTCACAGGCTCTCATACCACTCCGCACTCCTGTGCTTCCTGTTACCTTACCAGGGGCCGCGAGTCAGACACGTAAGGGAGCCTACTCTCTACCCAAGCGGACTCACCGGTCTGGTAAGTAGGAGTCTGATAGCATCCTTCTGGAACATGTACCCAACACTGTGGTCAAACAGTTCGGGAGACTCCTCAGAAGGACATGGTGGGGCTAGGTAAGGAGTGACTGATGCCATTGAGCCGAGGCAAGAGGCCACGTTGGCAGCTGCTTTGCCAGACAAAGTACTCTGAGCCTGGGTGAGAGAGGATGAGGAGGATGAGGACGGCTTGGTCATCCACTTTACCAAGTCTTACGCATGTTGCGGCTCAACACGGCCATGTGTTTATGAGGATGCACCATCTCCACGACCATTACTGTTGCCTATAGACACAGAGCCTGCTTGCCCTCTTTTATTGGCTTGTGATTGTCTGCCTCTCCTTGTTGGCCTTCCAGACATACTAATGGCCTGCAGTGAGATGTAGCTGCACAAAGCTGGGATGTATATATATACTGATACTGCAGCTAGCAGAATCAACTACCTGCCTGTAGTATTAGTAGTGTGAGAACACCAGCAATTGTCTTCAGGTAGCTTTAGGTGCACACTGTGCAGAGGACACAGTACACTAACTGTAAATACTGCAGCTGCCTGCCTGTGGTACTAATAGGATCAGAAGAACACCACCAATTTTCTTCAGGTAGCTTTAGGTGCACACTGTGCAGAGGACACAGTACACTAACTGTAAATACTGCAGCTGCCTGCCTGTGGTATTAATAGGATCAGAACAGCAATTGTCAGCACCTTAATAGCAACTCAAGGTGGTATGGTGGCCTGGATTGGAGGGAGGGGCCGGATGTGGGCGTCAAGCTGGTTCCGATGCTGAGCCCGGGATGCGTGTCGACCTCCTCTCTGTGATGCGGGCTTAGGCTTCGGCTTCGCCCGCCTCGTGGCCCCCTCCACGGACCCCCTGTCCCCTGTCCCAGCGCCTGTGTCTCTCCGGGTTCATCCGATGTTAGGAAAACACTGCTGAGGTTCCCCTGAGCATGAGAGGCAAGATTCTATGGGTCTCCCCCAGCTGAGGCATCGGCATCGGGGAAAGCCGGCACTCTCCCGACCCGCCCACCCGCTGTGATAGCCTTCACCGCTGCACCTACAGTGTTTGGGAGCCCGGGAAACCGAGCCGTAAGCGGTCACACTTGCACAGCGGCAGGGTGACAGTGGAAGAAGCGGAGCGGGGGAAAGAGAGGAAGAGCGAAGGTAAGCAGCAGGAGGCGAGAGCCTGATGGGAGCCTGAGGTAACCGCCCACGGCCATCTAAGGGGTAAGTGAGATATAAGGAGACACGGTCTGCAACCTCCGGCACAATGGATGGATGAAAACCGGCAAGTAACTCAATTCTGATTGACTTTGACTTTCTAATATTGAAGGAGATTTTCTGTTTAACTGCCTAATGTTAACACACAAAGTTAAGTTAACTACCTGCAGATTACTGTCTGATTTTGATACTACAGGACGTGTGTGGCTTAGGATTTGACGTTCATATACCATCTCTGCTACACAAATCATATAAGCCATACACAATCCATACAAGCCATACAAGTTAAATACAAGCCATACACAAGTCACAGACCTGTCTTAAATTTGCCATAAACCTTCATATCAGCTATATAAACACTTTATATGGAAAGAAGTTGGACTGGGTTCTGCCCCACATGTGTGAAAATTGTGAACTAAAATGATTTGTGGGGGTACACCGGTAATGGTGAAGATAAGCCCACTGCAGTATACCTGGCGGTGAATACAAGGTATTGCTGCACTGACAACCGACAACTGTGAGGACGATTGGACTGCTGCATGGACTGATGAGCAGGCAAGACTGTGTGTTTGATGTAAAACTGACTACTGGCTACTGACTACTGGCTACTAGAAACAGGGACTTCCTTAGGATTATTTCTCAGCACTAACAGCAACTATAGGGGTATCTGTCCCTAGAGTCGCTAGCCTTGGAACTATCTACCTAAATACCCGGTTACAGGAGCATAGACTATAAGTGAGGACTAAAAGTCCGAACTTACACCTCCACTTCTGTACAACAGTGCCGTTCCGGTGAATAACCCACAAATTTCATCTTGCTTATTTTGTTTATAATATATACAGGAGCCTATCCCTAGACGGGGTAACATCAGTGGGAGCCTGCCCGGGATTGTGGTTAGAGGAGAGAGGGCAGGAGTGAGAGAGGGAGGAAGGGAGAAAAGGATAAAAAAAAAAAAACGGGGGGAAGAAAGAGTAGGAAGGGAGTGGGCTCCTGGGTTAGAGGCAGTAGTTGGGAAGACATGAGGGGCAAATCAACAAAGGGGATGGCAGCTAATCCGCCCAGAATAAGTGCAAGCCTGGGAACCATTAGAAAATACATGGTACAGGATAGTGGCAAAGAAAGCAAAATCCCGGAGTGCTTATCAAAGATGGGGACAAGAAGACAGTTGGCAGAAACAGACATCCATACTGCAAGTAGTGAGACACTGGAGGAAGAAACAATGGAATCCCAACAAGAAAAACAGCTACCAACAAAGGGTGAAATGGCAGAAATGTTTGTGAAGCTTGAAACTTCAATAAAAGGAGAAATAGATTCCCTACGCGAAGATATGAATCACATCCTAAAAAAGGGTGGAAGATGCAGAAGCAAGACTGGATAGGCAAGGAGACGAGTTAAAAGGGCTCAAGAACCAGATGGAAGAGATACTGAAAGAACAGAGAAATATATTGTACAGAATGGAAGACCGAGGGAACCGGAGCAGAAGGAAAAACCTCCGGATTAGAGGCCTACCAGAGACACAAGGAGAAAAAGAGGGCTTACAAGAAAAAATGGATGCGATCTTTGGGGGTATGATTACTCCACTTGATACAAGTAGTAAAATAAAGTTTGATAGAGTCCATAGGATTAGAAAGCCTGCAGAGATCAGTGGGGATGTCCCAAGAGATGTGATTGCAAGATTCCACAACTATCAAGAAAAAGAACAGATTAAGGCTTGCATGAAAAAGAACCAACAAGTGAAGTACGGAGAGACAAATCTGCATATATTTTCAGATCTGGCAGCAGAGACGCTGGCCAGGAGAAGAATTTTGAAACCTCTACTGGACCAGCTCAAATCACATGATGTTCAATATTCTTGGGGCTTCCCAGCCTGTCTAATTGGGCGCAAAGAAGGCCGTTCGGCAACCTTAAGATTCCCGGAAGAAACACAAAAATTCTGTAATCGCTTAGATGTTCCATTAGTAGAAGTTCCGGGTTGGTGGGAAAGAACAGTAAATAGAGATACTACTGAGGAACAGCAGGCCTGGAAACCAGTCTTTAAAATGAAACGATCAGAAATGAAGAAGTAATATACGTAAGGGAAATAGAAAAGTAGCATCAGACTATAATTATATTGAAGGGGACGCCGGTGGGGGTTGGGATGGACAGGCACGGGAAACCTCCAACTTTAGGGGGGAGTATTGGATCCAGGGACGATCACCCCGAGCTCCACCTCTAGGGGGACAACTGAGGGGCCGGGAGGAGTTGGTGGGGCCAAGGTTTTTTGGGTCATGGGGAGGCCGGTTACCCCCAACTAGGAAGGAGGGGGATGGGGGGGACGGGTAGGGGGAGGGGAGGGAGAGGGAGATGGGGGGAGGGGGGTAAGGGAGTGGTAGGGAAAGGGTGGGTGGGAGAAATAGGGGGGGTGGTACGGGGGGTGGGTGGTGGGAAGAGGGGGGCACGGGGGAGGTGGGTGGGAATGGGAACAAAATAATAGGGGCAAGGGCTTTCCTCTCCTGTTGTGGTATGGTAGAAAAATTTCCTTTATCCTTTTTTGAAAAATTTTAAGTAAGGATGTCAAGTCTAAATATACTTACTTATAATGTACATGGCCTGAACGCTCCCATAAAAAGGGCCAATATCATTAATGAATTAAAATTCCTTAAAGCAGACGTGGTACTGCTACAGGAGACCCATTTCTCCTTGTGTACAAACCATAGAATATTTTTCTAAAGATTACCCCCTATGGTACTATGGGGATTCCCCCATTAGTCGAGCAAAAGGAGTGGCCATAGGGTTTGCCAGGGGGGTAAGGTTTGACCTCAAAGAGAGAAAGACAGACCCCGAAGAGCGCTATTTATTCCTGAGAGGAAAATTGAATGGAGTCGAGTCCATCCTGGCAAACATATATGGCCCAAACAAAAACCCTATTGGCTCCCTATTGAAAGTAATAGTAGAGTTAATGGAATTCAAGAAAGGGGGGGTCATAATCGCGGGGGATTTCAATTTTGGGTTGGAGCCAATGAAGGATAGTACGTCGCGTGCACAGGAGACTGGAATGGGATGGAGGAACAAATTAAAAAAGATACTGCACCAATATCAACTGGTTAACGTCTGGAGGTTACAGCACTCTAAAATAAGAGATTATACATTCCACTCTCCTGTCCATGCGACGTACTCCAGATTGGATTTCTTTCTGATAGAGCACAGGCTATTAGAGATTGTTGTTAGTACAAACATTGGTATAATGACTTTCTCTGACCATGCGCCGGTGACGTTGCAACTGAAGATAGGAGAGTACCACAAAAGAAGTAACTTGTGGAGATTAAATGAAGAACTATTACATGATAAAGCAATAGAAGAGCGAATGAAAAAAGAATTAGAGCAGTTTTTCAAAGAAAACAATACGGAGGGTATATAAGAAACCACGGTATGGGAGGCCCATAAGGCCTACATAAGAGGTATTTTGATAATGGCTGGGTCAGAGAAGAAAAAGAGTACTAGGGAAAATACAATAGCCCTGAGTAAAGAAATTAATAAATTAGAACAGTTGCATAAGAATAAGAGCGAAATCCTATTAACCACTTGACGACCGCCTCACGCCGATGTACGTCGGCAAGGCGGCACGGACAGGCAAAATCACGTACATGTACGTGATTTGTCTTCCGCGGGTGGGGGGTCCGATCGGACCCCCCGGGTGCCCGAGGCGGTCGTCGTTTGTCCCACGGCGATCGGAGGTGAGGGGGAGGCCATCCGTTCGTGGCCCCCCCCTCGCAATCGCCGCCGGCCAATCGAATCGTTCCTTTGCTGCTGTATGCTATACAGCAGCAAAGGAAATGATGTCATCTCTCCTCGGGTCGGTAATTTCCGTTCCGGCCCGAGGAGAGAAGACAGGTATGTGAGTGCACAACACTACACACACACACAGTAGAACATGCCAGGCACACAAAACACCCCGATCCCCCCCCCCGATCCCCCCCCAATCACCCCCCCCCCCCCGTCACAAACTGACACCAGCAGTTTTTTTTTTTTTTCTGATTACTGCATTGGTGTCAGTTTGTGACAGTTACAGTGTTGGGACAGTTAGTATTACCCCCCTGTAGGTCTAGGATACCCCCCTAACCCCCCCTAATAAAGTTTTAACCCCTTGATCACCCCCTGTCACCAGTGTCGCTAAGCGATCATTTTTCTGATCGCTGTATTAGTGTCGCTGGTGACGCTAGTTAGGGACGTAAATATTGAGGTTCGCCGTCAGCGTTTTATAGCGACAGGGACCCCCATATACTACCGAATAAATGTTTTAACCCCTTGATGGCCCCCTAGTTAACCCTTTCACCACTGATCACCGTATAACTGTTACGGTTGACGCTGGTTAGTTTGTTTATTTTTTATAGTGTCAGGGCACCCGCCGCTTATTACCGAATAAAGGTTTAGCCCCCTGATCGCCCGGCGGTGATATGCGTCGCCCCAGGCAGCATCAGATTAGCGCCAGTACCGCTAACACCCACGCACGCAGCATACGTCTCCCTTAGTGGTATAGTATCTGATCGGATCAATATCTGATCCGATCAGATCTATACTAGCGTCCCCAGCAGTTTAGGGTTCCCAAAAACGCAGTGTTAGCGGGATCAGCCCAGATACCTGCTAGCACCTGCGTTTTGCCCCTCCGCCCAGCCCACCCAAGTGCAGTATCGATCGATCACTGTCACTTACAAAACACTAAACGCATAACTGCAGCGTTCGCAGAGTCAGGCCTGATCCCTGCGATCGCTAACAGTTTTTTTTGGTAGCATTTTGGTGAACTGGCAAGCACCAGCCCCAGGCAGCGTCAGGTTAGCGCCAGTATCGCTAACACCCACGCACGCACCGTACACCTCCCTTAGTGGTATAGTATCTGAACGGATCAATATCTGGTCCGATCAGATCTATACTAGCGTCCCCAGCAGTTTAGGGTTCCCAAAAACGCAGTGTTAGCGGGATCAGCCCAGATACCTGCTAGCACCTGCGTTTTGCCCCTCCGCCCGGCCCAGCCCAGCACACCCAAGTGCAGTATCGATCGATCACTGACACTTACAAAACACTAAATGCATAACTGCAGCGTTCGCAGAGTCAGGCCTGATCCCTGCGATCGCTAACAGTTTTTTTGGTAGTATTTTGGTGAACTGGCAAGCACCAGCCCCAAGCAGCGTCAGATTAGCGCCAGTACGGCTAACACCCACGCACGCAGCATACGCCTCCCTTAGTGGTATAGTATCTGAACGGATCAATATCTGATCCGATCAGATCTATACTGGCGTCCCCAGCAGTTCAGGGTTCCCAAAAACGCAGTGTTAGCGGGATCAGCCCAGATACCTGCTAGCACCTGCATTTTGCCCCTCCGCCCGGCCCAGCCCACCCAAGTGCAGTATCGATCGATCACTGTCACTTACAAAACACTTAACGCATAACTGCAGCGTTCGCAGAGTCAGGCCTGATCCCTGCGATGGCTAACAGTTTTTTTGGTAGCTTTTTATTGAACTGGCAAGCGCCAGCGGCCTAGTACACCCCGGTCGTAGTCAAACCAGCACTGCAGTAACACTTGGTGACGTGGCGAGTCCCATAAGTGCAGTTCAAGCTGGTGAGGTGGCAAGCACAAGTAGTGTCGCGCTGCCACCAAGAAGACAAACACAGTCCCGTTGTGCCCATAATGCCCTTCCTGCTGCATTCGCCAATCCTAATTGGGAACCCACCGCTTCTGCAGCGCCCGTACTTCCCCCATTCACATCCCCAACCAAATGCAGTCGGCTGCATGAGAGGCATTTTCTTGATGTCCTCCCGAGTACCCCTACCCAACGAACCCCCCCAAAAAAGATGTTGTGTCTGCAGCAAGCGCGGATATAGGCGTGACACCCGCTATTATTGTCCCTCCTGTCCTGACAATGCTGGTCTTTGCATTGGTGAATGTTTTGAACGCTACCATTCACTAGTTGAGTATTAGCGTAGGGTACAGCATTGCACAGACTAGGCACACTTTCAGAGGGTCTCCCAAGATGCCATCGCATTTTGAGAGACCCGAACCTGGAACCGGTTACCGTTATAAAAGTTAGTTACAAAAAAAGTGTAAAAAAAAAAAAAAATATATAAAATAAAAAAAAATAGTTGTCGTTTCATTGTTCTCTTTCTCTCTATTCTCTCTCTCTATTGTTCTGCTCTTTTTTACTGTATTCTATTCTGCAATGTTTTATTGTTATTATGTTTTATCATGTTTGCTTTTCAGGTATGCAATTTTTTATACTTTACCGTTTACTGTGCTTTATTGTTAACCATTTTTTTGTCTTCAGGTACGCCATTCACGACTTTGAATGGTTATACCAGAATGATGCCTGCAGGTTTAGGTATCATCTTGGTATCATTCTTTTCAGCCAGCGGTCGGCTTTCATGTAAAAGCAATCCTAGCGGCTAATTAGCCTCTAGACTGCTTTTACAAGCTGTGGGAGGGAATGCCCCCCCCCCACCGTCTTCCGTGTTTTTCTCTGGCTCTCCTGTCTCAACAGGGAACCTGAGAATGCAGCCGGTGATTCAGCCAGCTGACCATAGAGCTGATCAGAGACCAGAGTGGCTCCAAACATCTATATGGCCTAAGAAACCGGAAGCTACGAGCATTTTATGACTTAGATTTCGCCGGATGTAAATAGCGCCATTGGGAAATTGGGGAAGCATTTTATCACACCGATCTTGGTGTCGTCAGATGCTTTGAGGGCAGAGGAGAGATCTAGGGTCTAATAGACCCCAATTTTTTCAAAAAAGAGTACCTGTCACTACCTATTGCTATCATAGGGGATATTTACATTCCCCGAGATAACAATAAAAATGATTAAAAAAAAAAAAAAAATGAAAGGAACAGTTTAAAAATAAGATAAAAAAGCAAAAAAATAATAAAGAAAAAAAAAAAAAAAAGCACCCCTGTCGCCCCCTGCTCTCGCGCTAAGGCGAACGCAAGCGTCGGTCTGTCGTCAACGTAAACAGCAATTGCACCATGCATGTGAGGTATCGCCGCAAAGGTCAGATCGAGGGCAGTAATTTTTGCAGTAGACCTCTTCTGTAAATCTAAAGTGGTAACCTGTAAAGGCTTTTAAAGGCTTTTAAAAATGTATTTATTTTGTTGCCACTGCACGTTTGTGCGCAATTTTAAAGCATGTCATGTTTGGTATCCATGTACTCGGCCTAAGATTATCTTTTTTATTTCATCAAACATTTGGGCAATATAGTGTGTTTTAGTGCATTAAAATTAAAAAAAGTGTGTTTTTTCCCCAAAAAATGCGTTTGAAAAATCGCTGCGCAAATACTGTGTGAAAAAAAAAAATGAAACACCCACCATTTTAATCTGTAGGGCATTTGCTTTAAAAAAATATATAATGTTTGGGGGTTCAAAGTAATTTTTTTGCAAAAAAAAATAACTTTTTCATGTAAACAATGAGTGTCAGAAAGGGCTTTGTCTTCAAGTGGTTAGAAGAGTGAGTGATGTGTGACATAAGCTTCTAAATGTTGTGCATAAAATGCCAGGACAGTTCAAAACCCCCCCAAATGACCCCATTTTGGAAAGTAGACACCCCAAGCTATTTGCTGAGAGGCATGTCGAGTCCATGGAATATTTTATATTGCGACACAAGTTGCGGGAAAGAGACAATTTTTTTTTTTTTTTGCACAAAGTTGTCACTAAATGATATATTGCTCAAACATGCCATGGGAATATGTGAAATTACACCCCAAAATACATTCTGCTGCTTCTCCTGAGTACGGGGATACCACATGTGTGAGACTTTTTGGGAGCCTAGCCGCGTACGGGACCCCGAAAACCAAGCACCGCCTTCAGGCTTTCTAAGGGCGTGAATTTTTGATTTCACTCTTCACTGCCTATCACAGTTTCAGAGGCCATGGAAAGCCCAGGTGGCACAAAACCCCCCCAAATGACCCCATTTTGGAAAGTAGACACCCAAAGCTATTTGCTGAGAGGTATAGTGAGTATTTTGCAGACCTCACTTTTTGTCACAAAGTTTTGAAAATTGAAAAAAGAAAAAAAAAATGTTTTTTCTTGTCTTTCTTCATTTTCAAAAACAAATGAGAGCTGCAAAATACTCACCATGCCTCTCAGCAAATAGCTTGGGGTGTCTACTTTCCAAAATGGGGTCATTTGGGGGGGTTTTGTGCCACCTGGGCATTCCATGGCCTCCAAAACTGTGATAGGCAGTGAAGAGTGAAATCAAAACTTTTCACCCTTAGAAATCCTGAAGGCGGTGATTGGATTTCGGGGCCCCGTACGCGGCTAAGCTCCCAAAAAGTCCCACACATGTGGTATCCCCATACTCAGGAGAAGCAGCTAAATGTATTTTGGGGTGCAATTCCACATATGCCCATGGCCTGTGTGAGCAATATATCATTTAGTGACAACTTTGTGCAAAAAAAAAAAAAAAGTGTCACTTTCCTGCAACTTGTGTCAAAATATAAAATATTCCATGGACTCAATATGCCTCTCAGCAAATAGCTTGGGGTGTCTACTTTCCAAAATGGGGTCATTTGGGGGGGTTTTGTGCCACCTGGGCATTCCATGGCCTCCGAAACTGTGATAGGCAGTGAAGAGTGAAATCAAAAATTTACACCCTTAGAAATCCTGAAGGCGGTGCTTGGTTTTCGGGGTACCGTACGTGGCTAGGCTCCCAAAAAGTCCCACACATGTGGTATCCCCATACTCAGGAGAAGCAGCTGAATGTATTTTGGGGTGCAATTCCACATAGGCCCATGGCCTGTGTGAGCAATATATCATTTAGTGACAACTTTTTGTAAATATTTTTTTTTTTTTGTCATTATTCAATCACTTGGGACAAAAAAAATAAATATTCAATGGGTTCAACATGCCTCTCAGCAATTTCCTTGGGGTGTCTACTTTCCAAAATGGGGTCATTTGGGGGGGGTTTGTACTGCCCTGCCATTTTAGCACCTCAAGAAATGACATAGGCAGTCATAAACTAAAAGCTGTGTAAATTACAGAAAATGTACCCTAGTTTGTAGACGCTATAACTTTTGCGCAAACCAATAAATATACGCTTATTGACATTTTTTTTACCAAAGACATGTGGCCGAATACATTTTGGCCTAAATGTATGACTAAAATTTAGTTTATTGGATTTTTTTTATAACAAAAAGTAGAAAATATCGTTTTTTTTCAAAATTTTCGGTCTTTTTCCGTTTATAGCGCAAAAAATAAAAACTGCAGAGGTGATCAAATACCATCAAAAGAAAGCTCTATTTGTGGGAAGAAAAGGACGCAAATTTCGTTTGGGTACAGCATTGCATGACCGCGCAATTAGCAGTTAAAGCGACGCAGTGCCAAATTGGAAAAAGACCTCTGGTCCTTAGGCAGCATAATGGTCCAGGGCTCAAGTGGTTAAAACTTAGCCGAAAAAGGGAGGAGATGAGAGAACTCATAGAGCAAGAAACACGAACGACCTATAACATCGTAAAAAGAGAAAGTTATCAATATTGGAATAAGCCCAGGAAATATCTGGCGCAGGTATTAGCGAAAAAAAAAGCTGCTAACTATATTGACAAAATACAAACAAGTACAGGGGAATTTGTACATAAAACAGCAGAAATTGCAAAGACGTATCAAGAGTATTACAGGAGTTTATATTCCATTAAGAAGCAGGGTACTAAAGAAGAGGCTGAGCGGAAACAGGAAAAAATAAAAGCCTATCTGAGAGGGATCAGTCTAAATAAAATTTCAGAGGACCAATTTAGCCACCTAGAAGCCCCTATCACAGAGGAAGAGATAACAAAAGTCCTGCGGGGAAAAGTCCTGGACCGGATGGCCTGACGATACTTTATTATAAAAAATTTAAAGATATCCTAATTCCAAAAATGTGTTCCTATATGAATGGGATTGGGGAGAAGTGGGCCTTCCGTAAAGAAGCCTTAGAGGCTACCATTGCTGTCATCCCGAAAGAAGGGAAAGATGGAACATTATGTTCCAGCTACAGACCTATTTCTCTCCTAAATCTGGATACTAAGATATTTGCAAAAATTCTCGCTGGAAGGATGAAAAAAATAATGCAGAATATAATACACCCAGACCAGGTAGGCTTCGTCCCCGGAAGGGAGGGGAGAGACAACGGAACCAGAACCTTGCTAGCAATACAGAAGATGGACAGAGGGGCCCCAGGACTACTCCTGTCGATTGATGCTGAGAAAGCTTTTGACAGGTTAGACTGGGGCCTTATGCAGGGTACCTGGGAAGAAATAGGGTTGGGAGCGAAAATGATAGAACGTATAAAGGCACTATATAACAGACCCACAGCAAGGGTAAAGGTAAACGGGACAGTCTCAGCACCGTTCGAAATGTTCAACGGAACGAGACAGGGGTGCCCACTCTCCCCCCTGCTGTTTGTGCTGGCTCTGGAACCCCTTCTAATCAGGATAAGACAGAACCCAGACATTTGGGGGGTAAAGGTAGGGGAGGAAATTCATAAACTAGCGGCATATGCGGATGACATATTGTTCTATATAACCCGCCCCACGATAACTCTCCCAAATTTAATGAAAGCCCTAAAAGAATACGGTGAGATATCCAACTTCAAGATGAATTTGGCTAAATCTGAGACCTTAAATTTCAATACATCAAAAAAGGAAGAACTTATACCTCAAAAAAACTTTCCATTTGCATGGGGTAAAAAAGAAATGAAGTACCTAGGAATTAAGATAACCAAATCTAGTGCAAGACTATATCAAGTAAACTTCCTCCCTTTAATGAACGATATCAAAGCAGAGTTAAACAGAATAATATCAGGACAAATATCCTGGAGGGGAAGAATTAATATTTTTAAAATGGTTATCCTGCCTAAAATTATGTATAAAATGCAGATGCTTCCGATCTCACTCCCAGAGGTTTTTTTTTAAAGCATTACAAAAGATGTTTTTAAGATTTGTTTGGAGAAGGAAAAAAGCACAAAGTTTGACACAGTTAACTAAATATAAGACAAGAGGGGGCTGGGGTGCACCATATATTAGAAACTACCATAATGCTATAGTACTGTCATGGATAGTAGAATGGGTAAAAGAAAATAAAGAAAAGAGATGGGTTAAGATGGAAAGCACAAGCACAGCTAAATTGGGTAAAATAATTTGGATCCCTGCACGATATAGAATGCTCAGCAACGACACAAACAACATCACTAGAAATGCACTAAAAATATGGGACAATCTACATAAAAGGGAAAAATGGGAATACAACTCACCCCTAATACCATTAACAAACACAGAATATTTTACTCCAGGAATAGAGGCATTGTTTGGAAAATGGATAATACGGGAGAATGCACAACTGAAAGATATTATGGAGCAAGGAAAAATTTACACTTATCATGAACTAAAAAACAAATGGGAGTGGAAATCGATAGATGAATGGCAGTATAACCAATTGAAACACTTCACGGAGTCTTTGCCCCAGCCCATTAGAACCAAGGCAAATTTACTCCCCTTAGAGAAAATCTGTGTAGATAAGGGAAGGAAGAGGGTGATTTCAAGGATCTGTAGAGTGCTTATGGAAAGGATAGTGCCAGAGATACCACTGTATATTGAAAAATGGGAAAAGGAACTCGGAACATCTGTGAAAAAAGAGGAACATAGAGGAGGAATAGAGAGAGGTGACCTGAAGTGCGATTGGTAGAGGGGGGTATTTGGGGGTGGGTGGGGGGTGGGTGGGTGGGGGCTGGACGGGTAGGGTGTGGGGATTGGGTTGTTTGTCTTTGGGTATAAATGTATTTAGTCGTATTAATCATACAAGTATATGGGTGTTAGGGTAGTTTTTACCATGCTAAATGTGAAATGTTTTGATACAGACAAAAATTAATAAAGAGATTAAAAGATAAAAGCTACTATGATGTGACATGTGATGGGACAAAAATGAACTTTAATGGTGAATTTTAAGTATCCCAAAAGAACTTACTGAAGTAGCTAAAAAAAAAAAAAAAAAAAACAGCAATTGTCTTCAGGTAGCTTTAAGTGCACACTGTGCAGAGGACGCACTACACTAACTGTAAATACTACAGCTGCCTGCCTGTGGTACTAATAGGAACACATCTGGCACTGCAGGATCTGAGTCCATGGCGGCGTAGTGTGTTACTGATGTTACTGTGTGTTACTGATGTTACTGATGTGGTACTGATGGTAGCCTTTGTTACGTTGGCCCCAGCTCTCTGCGGGTCATTCACTAGGTCCCCTCGTGTGGTCCTGGGATTTTTGCTTACCGTTCTTGTGATCATTTTGACCCCACGGGGTGAGATCTTGCGTGGAGCCCCAGATTGAGGGAGATTATCAGTGTTCTTGTATGTCTTTCATTTTCTAATTATTGCTCCCTCAGTTGATTTCTTCATACCAAGCTGCTTGCCTATTGCAGATTCAGTCTTCCCAAACTGGTGCAGGTCTACAATTTTGTTTCTGGTGTCCTTTGACAGCTCTTTAGTCTTCAACATGGTGGAGTTTGGCGTTTGACTGTTTCAGGTTGTGGACAGGTGTCTTTTATACTGATAACAAGTTCAAACAGGTGCCATTAATACAGGTAATGAGTGGAGGACAGAGGAGCCTCTTAAAGAAGAAGATACAGGTCTGTGAGAGCCAGAAATCTTGATTTATTGTAGGTGACCAAATACTTATTTTCCACCATAATTTGCAAATAAATTCTTTCTGGATTTGTTTCCACATTTTGTCTCTCATAGTTGAGGTATACCTATGATGACAATTACAGGCCTCTCTCATCTTTTTAAGTGGGAGAACTTGCACAATTGGTGGCTGACCAAATACTTTTTTGCCCCACTGTATATATACACACACACACACAACACCTAGGATGCATATATATATACACAATACACTGTAAGTGCAGCTAACTGACTCGCCTGCCTACTCTAACTTAAATAAAATGACACTGTCTCTCTGTCTATCTCTCCGCCGCTGCAACACACTACACAAGGCCGCCATGCAGGTGGCCTTATATAGTGTGTGGCGTGTACCAAACCCCCTGAGCCATAATTGGCCAAAGCCACCCTGGCTTTGGCCAATTACGGCTCTCTGTACAGACGGCGCTCTGATTGGCCAAGCATGCGGGTCATAGTGCATGCTTGGCCAATCATCAGCCAGCAATGCACTGCGTTGCTGCAGTGAATTATGGGCCGTGACATGCCACTCGAATTTGGCGCGAACAGCCCAACAGGTGATGTTCGAGTCGAACATGGATTCGACTCGAATTCGAAGCTCATCCTTAATGGTGACTGGTGTTGTGGAGAAACCCCTCTATTTCCACAAATATAACCAAAATATGGGAGGGGTGGAACTCAACGACCAGTTGTTGGCGCCGTACCTAGTTGCCTGTAAGGCCAGACGCTGGTACAAGAAAGTGTCTATTTCAATTGGCTTTGCTTAACGTTTATGTGCTATACAGAGCTTCAGGATGGACTAGATCCTTCCTTAAATTCCAGGAAGAGATTGTCATAGCCCTTCTGTTTCCAGACGGTTCTCCACCTCTCCTTCCCAATCCAAATGCAGTAAGTCGGCTGCATGAGAGGCATTTTCCTTATGTCCTCCCAAGCACCCCTACCCAACGAGCCCCCCAAAGAAGATGTTGTGTCCGCAGCAAGCGCGGATATAGGCGTGACACCCGCTATTATTGTCCCTCCTGTCCTGACAATCCTGGTCTTTGCATTGGTGAATGTTTTGAATGCTACCATACACTAGTTGAGTATTCGCATAGGGTACAGCACTGCACAGAGTAGGACACACTTTCACAGGGTCTCCCAAGATGCCATCGTATTTTGAAAGACCCGAACCTGGAACCATTACAGTTACAACAGTTATGCCCTGTACACACAGTTGGACATTGATCGGACATTCCGACAACAAAATCCATGGATTTTTTCAGATGGATGTTGGCTCAAACTTGTCTTGCATACACACAGTCACACAAAGTTGCCGGAAAATCTGATTGTTCTGAGCGCAGTGACGTAAAACACGTACGTCAGGACTATAAACGGGGAAGTAGCCAATAGCTTTCGCCTCTTAATTTATTCTGAGCATGCATGGCACTTTGTGCGTCGGATTTGTGTTCGGAAAATTTTATAGCAAGCTCTCAAACTTTGTGTGTCAGAAATTCCGATGGAAAATGTGTGATGGAACCTACACACGGTCAGAATTTCCGACAACAAGGTCCTATCACACCTTTCTCCGTCGGAAAATCCGACCGTGTGTACAGGGCATTACAGTTACAAAAAAAAAAGTGTTACAAAAAACAAAAATAGTTGTTGTTTTATTGTTCTCTCTCTCTTTATTCTCTCTCTATTGTTCTGCTCTTTTTTTACTGTATTCTGTTCTGCAATGTTTTATTGTTATTATGCGTTATCATGTTTGCTTTTCAGTTATGTAATTTTTTTTATATTTTACTGTGTTTTATTGTTAACCATTTTTTGTTTTCAGGTACGCCATTCAGCTGCAGCACGGATTTATTTATCTTGACAGCAACAGCGTTTGCTCCCACGATACATAAAGCCATGACTCCAGCTCTGTAGGAGGTGATTTCACCACCACAGTTAAAAACAAAATGGTGCATGTATGCCTATCATTAGAAGTGGGTGGATGAAGGGAGGTGTTCTAATGGTGGGCATACCCACCGATCAATCTTTTTTTTTCGTTCAGCCCACAGGCTGCATGAAAAAAAAAATTACAATATATGCCCAACAAGGACCAGCAATGTACTGGCATTTTGCTGGATTTTGAGTGGTTATACCAGAATGATGCCTGCGGGTTTAGGTATCATCATGGTATCATTCTTTCAGCCTGCGGTTGGCTTTCATGTAAAAGCAATCCTACCAGCTAATTAGCCTCTAGACTGCTTTTGCAAGCAGTGGGAGGGAATGCCCCCCCCCCCCCCCCCCCACACACACCTTCTTCCATGGTTTTCTGTGCCTCTCCTGTCCCAACAGGGAACCTGAGAATGCAGCCGGTGGTTCCACTAGCTGACCATAGAGCTGATCAGAGATCAGAATGGCTCCAATCATCTCTATGGCCTAAGAAACTGGAAACTACGAGCATTTCATGACTTCGATTTCGCCGGATGTAAACAGCGCAATTGGGAAAGCATTTTATCACACCGATCTTGGTGTGGTCAGATGCTTTGAGGGCAGAGGAGAGATCTAGGGTCTAATAGACCCCAATTTTTTCAAAAAAAGAGTACCTGTCACTACTTATTGCTATAATGGGAGATATTTACATTCCCTGAGATAACAAAAAAAATATTAAAAAAATGAAGGAAACAGTTTAAAAATAAGATAAAAAAGCAAAAAAAAAAAAAAATTAAAAAAAAAAAAGCACCCCTGTCCCCCTGCTCTCACGCAAAGGCGAATGCAAGCGTTGATCTGGTGTTAAATGTAAACAGCAATTGTACCATGCATGTGAGGTATTACCGTGAAGGTCAGATTGAGGGCAGTAATTTTAGCAGTAGATATCCTCTATAAATCTAAAGTGGTAACCTGTAAAGGCTTTTAAACATGTATGTAGTTTGTCGCCACTGCACATTTGTGCGCAATTTTAAAGCATGTCATGTTTGGTATAAATGTACTCGGCATAAGATCATCTTTTTATTTTATCAAACATTAGGGCAATATAGTGTGTTTTAGTGCATTCAAATTAAAAAAAGTGTGTTTTTTCCCAAAAAAATGCGTTTGAAAAATCGCTGTGCAAATACTGTGTGAAATAAAAAATGAAACACACACCATTTTACATAGTTACATAGTAGGTGAGGTTGAAAAAAGACACACGTCCATCAAGTCCAACCTATGTGTGTGATTATGTGTCAGTATTACCTTACATATCCCTGTATGTTGCGGTCATTCAGGTGATTATCTAATAGTTTCTTGAAGCTATCAATGCTCCCCGCTGAGACCACCACCTGTGGAAGGGAATTCCACATCCTTACCGCTCTTACAGTAAAGAACCCTCTACGTAGTTTAAGGTTAAACCTCTTTTCTTCTAATTGTAATGAGTGGCCCCGAGTCTTATTAAACTCTCTTCTGCGAAAAAGTTTTATCCCTATTGTGGGGTCACCAGTACAGTATTTGTAAATTGAAATCATATCCCCTCTCAAGCGTCTCTTCTCCAGAGAGAATAAGTTCAACGCTCGCAACCTTTCCTCATAACTAAGATCCTCCAGACCCTTTATTAGCTTTGTTGCCCTTCTTTGTACTCGCTCCATTTCCAGTACATCCTTCCTGAGGACTGGTGCCCAGAACTGGACAGCATACTCCAGGTGCGGCCGGACCAGAGTCTTGTAGAGCGGGAGAATTATCGTTTTATCTCTGGAGTTGATCCCCCTTTTAATACATGCCAATATTCTGTTTGCCTTATTAGCAGCAGCTTGGCATTGCATGCCATTGCTGAGCCTATCATCTACTAGGACCCCCAGGTCCTTTTCCATCCTAGATTCCCCCAGAGGTTCTCCCCCCAGTGTATAGATTGCATTCATATTTTTGCCACCCAAATGCATTATTTTACATTTTTCTACATTGAACCTCATTTGCCATGTAGTCGCCCACCCCATTAATTTGTTCAGGTCTTTTTGCAAGGTTTCCACATCCTGCGGAGAAGTTATTGCCCTGCTTAGCTTAGTATCGTTTGCAAATACAGAGATTGAACTGTTTATCCCATCCTCCAGATCGTTTATAAACAAATTAAATAGGATTGGTCCCAGCAATCTGTAGGGCGTTTGCTTTAAAAAAAATATATAATGTTTGGGGGTTCAAAGTAATTTTCTTGCACAAAAAATTAATTTTTCATGTAAACAAAAAGTGTCAGAAAGGGCTTTGTCTTCAAGTGATTAGAAGAGAGGGTGATGTGTGACATAAGCTTTTAAATGTTGTGCATAAAATGCCAGGACAGTTCAAACCCCCCCCCAAATAACCCCATTTTGGAAAGTAGACACCCCAAGCTATTTACTGAGAGGCATGTCGAGACCATAGAATATTTTATATTTTGACACAAGTTACGGGAAAATTACACATTTTTTTTTTTTTTTGCACAAAGTTGTCACTAAATGATATATTGCTCAAACATGCCATGGGCATATGTGGAATTACACCCCAAAATACATTCTATTGCTTCTCCTGAGTACAGGGATACCACATGTGTGAGACTTTTTGGGAGCCTAGCTGCGTACGAGGCCCTGAAAACCAATCACCGCCTTCAGGATTTCTAAAGGGGCATAAATTCTTGATTTCACTCCTCACTACCTATCACAGTTTTGAAGGCCATGGAATGCCCAGATGGCACAACCCCCCCCCCCCCAAATTACCCCATTTTGGAAAGTAGACACCCCAAGCTATTTGCTGAGAGGCATGTTGAGTCCATGAAATATTTTATATTTTGCCACAAGTTGCGGGAAAACTACAAACTTTTTTTTTGTCACTAAATGATATATTGCTCACACATGCCATGGGCATATGTGAAATTACACCCTAAAATACATTCTGCTGCTTCTTCTGAGTACGGGGATACCACATGTGTGGGACTTTTTGGGAGCCTATCCGCGTACGGGGCCCCGAAAAACCAAGCACTGCCTTTAGGATTTCTAAGGGCATAAATTTTTGATTTCACGTCTCACTATCACAGTAGTGGGTATATACCAGACTGGTCTCAGGATGGTACCCTGTTTCCCCGAAAATAAGACCTAGCGTGATTGTCGGCGATGGCTGCAATATAAGCCCTACCCCCCAAATAAGCCCTAGTTAAGGTCCTTGTAGGTCTTATTTTCAGGGTAGGGCTTATTTTCGGGGAAACAGGGTAGGGCTTATTGGGGGGTAGGGCTTATATTGCAGCCATCACCGACAATCACGCTAGGTCTTATTTTCGGGGAAACAGGGTATGAGACTCCTCCTCAGCAAAAACACACTGCGATAGACTCAGGAAAGAAACATGGCAGATAGGAATCCTAAAATGTGAAGGGAGATTAAGATTGAAAGTGACAGGACTGACCTGGCAGAGGATTTTAAAGGGACCAGTGAAATGAGGAGCAAATTTAATTGAGGATACTCTGAGACAAATATTCCTAGGAGAGCCAAACCTTGTCACAAGGTAGAAATTTGGGACTCGCAGCAATCACGATCTACAGCTACTTTGTATTTGGAAGCTGCCAAATGTAATTTCTGGAAACATCTGCTCAGATAGAACTGAAGGATCATTGAGTCTCTGCAGCCGCTGACACCACAAAAGAGATGGGAATATCAAATGGTACAGAAGGAGGACTGTGAAAAAGGGAGACTCGCCAGTGCTGACATTAGCGTGGTTATTGAGGGCAAACTTTACCCAGGATATAAGGTCTACCCAATCATCCTGATGGGCACGAATGAAGGCATGAAGATACCATTTAAAATTCTGATTGATCATTTCAGCCATTATGAAGATGGAAGCCAAAGTGACAGCTAGGGTAGTCCCCAAAGTGGAGTTAAGTGACACATTTTAGAAAGTAATTCTATGGAGATGCAATGCCAAGGTTCATCTGGAATAGGTGGAGGTAAAAGGAGATCTGCAGGAGCAGACGTGAAAGATTGAGACTGCACACAAATGGAGCAGGCTGGAACATAATATTCAACATAATTCCGAGGGGAGGGCCACCAGTAGTGATGCTACAGGAAAGCAAAGCATACGTTTACACCAGGACGTCCAGAGAGTTTGGAGTCAGTCATGTACCCATTTGAGAAGCTTGGAGCAAAGGGCACACAGAGGTCCTTTTAGGTGGAATACAGGAATACTGGTTGTGGCCAGGATATTATTGGCAGGAATAATGGGTTCTGGTTGAACATGAGACTCGGTCAGCAATGTCAAACGATCTGCACAAGGAATTTTTCCAGCTTTGTGTACAGGCAGTGGTCCGCTGAAGAACCGCACATAGGTGCCGACAATGAGTGTTCAGATTTAGAGTAAAAAAAGGTATGTCCAGGTTGGAAATTACACAAGCCAAAAGGCATCACCGGGACGATGAAGAGGCAGATGGTCAGCAGCTTTTTTTTACAAAAAACATCTTGAAAGGCCTGATAATGTTGAGAGAGCATTGGAGAGGTGGTGATCTCTACCACAGGTACAGAACAAGGTGGGAGCAGATGACATTGCGAGCCCCATGACAACACCTGACATGAGGTCCAATCTAATTGGGGCAAATGCTTTTGCAACCCTGGAAGACTAAGAATGATGGGACTGGAAGAATTAGGAAGGAGATTGCCTCGCAATGTGAAACACTGACATGCATAACTATGGCGATGGTTTGGAACCACAGGGGTTCTAAGGCCAAGTCAACTGCAGAAATCGAGATGGGCATCACCAAGGGAAAAAGAGGAATGCCCAATTCAATGGCCAGGGACTGCTCAATGAAATTCCCAGCTGCCTAAGAGTCCAAGCAAGAGCATCCCTTGCCAAGAAGTGATATGACACATGCCACCTTGGAGCGGTCAGTAGGGAAAAGGTGGGCCACTAGTTTGAAATTAATTGAATACTGACTGATGAAGCCCTAGCAAGCTTTTAGATCACCAGAAAAGTGAGACGTCGGGGGAAGCTAGAGTTCAGAGAGACTGTCCAATGAGGAGGAACAACGGAAGCCGGAGCAGCAGGAGTAGGAACAGAAAAAGGAGTGGTCAAAACTTGCAGCTGGTCCACATGGTAGGAAAATTCCTGTAAGCTTTATATGATTCACTCTTGATAGGCCTGTTAGATGTCTACTTCCTGCACCAAACACTGAATTTGTTTATGTAGTCTGTGGTGTCTCAGAGGAGCTCATGGCCTGAGCAAACTGTCAGGTTTCAGTGGTAGTGAGCCCTTGTAGAACACCAACTCGGAGTCCCCAAGGGCATGGAGGCTGTCAGGAAAGTTTTCACCTGCTGGTGGCACTCTCAGCGGGTGTCTCCCGGCAGTCTGGAGCCAATATTATCTCCTGCAATCAGGCGTCACCTGAGACTGATTTCGGGAGGTGCATATATACCCGGCAGATGCTGCACCCATTTGCCTTGGTATTGTTCCTTGAGCCCTGTACTGTGTTGCTAGCCTGTGATCCTGTATCCTGTTATCCTGTTTTCCTGTGACCCTGTATCCATTCCTGGACCCCTGCCCTGCAGCCTGATTCCTTCCACCTGTTCCCCTGTCTCCTGTTTCCCTCTCCCTGTCCTGTCTTGTTCCCAGCCCAATCTGCTTGATCTCCCATGTATGACCCTGACTTGTTTACGATTACATCTTACTCCTGTATATACTTTTTGGTTTAAGCAGTTATTTGTTGTGTGTCACTGGGGTTGGTTGCTGGTTAATCACTGTTTGTCATATTGGAGTTGCATTTACTTTTGTTTATTTACTTTCCCTATAATAAATTATAATATTTTCACTTTGCACGTGTTTGGTTCACTCTGTTGCAGTCCACACAGTTCTGGTCGCACCAGTCCATGACATAACACCAAGGCCATCCCTGACCAGAAGTGGCTGCACAGAGGAACCATCTTGGTTCTGTTGTTTTTGCTAAGATGCAGCCAGAGGAAGTTGTTTATTTTTATTTTTTTATTTCAGGTACTTATAAAGCCCTGTCAATTTACGCAGCGCTTTACATATACATTGTACATTCCTAAGGTCCCTAACACACATTCATACATATACTTTATTCTTTGCTGGTGACAGAGGATGGTGAATACTGCCGCCAGATATTGAAAGAGTGGACCAATGACCAGCTACTAGAATGTATCCAACTGTCTCATTCCCTAGTTGATCAGGGACGTATGCTGTTTGGGGATGCTCAGCCTCTGATTCAGGTGTGTGCAGATCTAGCCTTGTCCAGTACTCAAAAAGGCAGTTATGATTTTTCTCCTCCCTTCAGTTTTGATCAGGTTGAGTCTCTGGTGTGGTTGTTGGAGGATGACCCAGTTTCTTTGTTTGAGCATTATTCCTCATGTTCTCAGCAGGTGTTGTTAGAGTGTATTACTGCAATGCAGTCCCTGGTTAGACAGGCAGTATATAAGCCGAATTTTGTTCAACCTTTACTACAGGTGTAGCCACGGTGTTAGCACTACTGACAACCAATCCGCCAAATCACCCACTGCCAGACTTCATACATCCTTTCCAGAGACAATGAACAGTCTTTTGCAAGCTTTGTTTTTTGTTGTTTTATTGGGGGGTACAACTTGGATAGGGATTGGGTTTGGGATGCCCATAGAATTAATCATTGCCAACATATTTAGAGTTTTCAATATACTTTGATCATAGTTAGAGCCTGAATGTGCATACTTGGCTAAGTAGAAATCTTCTCCTGCAGCTCTCTGCAGACTGTTACTCCCTCTGCATCTCCATGCAGACTATTGCTCCCTCTGCAACTCCATACAGACAAATGTTAATAAGAGTTCTCCATCTGTCACCGTGTGAGGGACAGAAACATCACTTTTGACCGTGTAAAAGCAATGGTCTTAGATCTCTTCACCTCCTGCCCAAAACTTGCTTCCTCTTGCACAACTGGTTTCCTCCTGCACAACTTGTAATTACATTTGAGGTATAACACATCCTCTTCTAATGGGTAAGAAGAACTCACTCTGAATAAGCCCCTCTACTGGCTCTGGTGACTCGCTGCTACTAGGCCTGAGGCCTGCAGAACCTGTTCCCTGAGGCCTAGTAGGTTAAAGTCTATCTTCTAGGAAATGGACTACTGCTCCCAGCCAGTCCAACTTGCAAACCATTGTTGTGGAAAATTTTATTAATGTATATTGTCAGATGCCCCCCAGTGTCAGTTTTGCTGCAATACTCTCATGTGAGGGTATTCGCACATACAGTCGCTGGTGGAAGACCATTGGACGCAGAAACCTTCATGTGGACATGGCAGATCTGTTGCTCTTTTAGGGATATTAGATTATGCATTCATCAGGAGCTTGGCCACCTCATGGTGACTGCATTAATGACTCCGAGCATACATTTCTGTGTACATCGGAACTATAGCATAACTATATGAAAATTATGGTCTACTAAGCCATAATTTTTGTATGGTTCGCATCACTGGTAACAGTGGGAGTGTGCACACGGTTGTGTTCAAAGCCATGTGCTTGCCACATGGTTTTGCACACCACCGTCTGCACAAGTCACTGCTGTATTCATATTTTGAATGTATACATGTCTTTGATTGGTTCTGTTTTTTTACCCTGTTGGAGGGGTTTCTGTGTTCTCACATCCTGTTACATCCTTATATGGTCATTCATTTCCTGTGATGTCACTTGCAATGTAAGAAGCGATTGGCTGTTGGAACCATCACTTCCTGTTTGTGAAAGCTTTTGAGGTAATAAAGGGGCATGTGAGCTGGAGAAAGGCAGTCATGCTGAGCTGATAATGTAAGAAGGAGCAGATGTCTGTTTACTTGGAATGCGTGGGTTTTTAGGTAAGATGCATTTATTTCATTAGACGAAATTGGTATTATATCATGAGATGGAAAGGGGTGCTTATTAGCACAGGAGATATGGCTGTGTGCATAGCTTACAGCCAAATTTCCATATCACCATGTGCCGGCCAACCACATTGATTTGACACAACTCCCCACAGTCTCTTCTCTGATCCAGTCCTCTTCACCATCCACCGTGTGCATGATAAAGACTCTGCTAGTGACCTTGTAGAAGCAGAGTTCTCTTCCAAATTTCCTGGCACCTCCAGCCACCCACTGTGGTAACACTCAACAACCTTCCAGCCCTAAGTCCTTGATGGGGAACTTGTCTGGACCATGCGTTCTGACAGCTTCTCCTGCCCCGCTGCTCCATGAGTTCCCTGCCACCGACCGTGTGGTGACAGAGACATTTCCAATGACCGTGTAGAGGCAATGTTCCCTCACAGTTCTCCCCGGGCCTCCTCCTGCAATCACTACACCCCCCCCCATATGGGGGTGTACTCCTGCGGCTGTCTAGCACTCGATTCCTCACGTCACCCAGCCAACTACTCCTCCCCAGCAGCATGTGACCTCAACTTATATAGGAGGCCCACCCCCTGCCAATACCAGTTAGGGATTGGTCAGGGCTCCAACATGCCTTAGGCCCAGCCTCCTCTTCCAGAACATTCTCCCTGGAAGCAGGGGAGGCGCCTCAGAACTAAAGTATAGGTGGTCACACCCACTGCTACTCTAACCACTCCCAGCCCCCAGATCAAAACAGACAGGCCTAGCTTGCAGCATAGGCCTGCCTAAATTTGCCTGTGCTGAACAACCTAGTAAAATAACCTTTACTAGCACCTACCTTCTTGTAGAGGGTGCTACACAGGCATGGTCGGATCTATTACACTCGGCCTCAGTAAACTTGCAACAGCCCATTCCTGCTGCCAGAGACCTGCCTGCTCAGTGGTCTCTTTCTCCATCACCCACGGCAACCACAGTTACAGCCCAATATACCCTGCTACCAACTAAATATCAGTAGCCTGTTTCCACTTGCTGCACCTATCCTGCCTTTAACCCATCTGCCTCCTCGCTGCTGCCTGCAACAATTCCACAAAGATCTCCCTTAGTAACTGCTCCTTCTTCTTTACCGTACGCCAGCCCTTCTCTTCAACCAGCTGCACCCCCTACTTACAGCCCTGCAGTCACTTACAGAACTTCAGTGGCTAAACCAAAGAAGAAACTGAAGTTTTTTCATCATCAGACGGGCCTGTACATGTACCTTCTTGAGGAGGGGGGCCGTGTGGGCGCTGCAGGATTTCAATCAATGATGGCGTATTGTGTTACCAACAGTTTGTTTGACTGTGGGCCTAACTGCCTTGAGATCATTCACAAGCTCCTCCTGTGTAGTTCTGGGCTGATCCCTCACTTTGCTCATGATCATTCTTGCCCCATGAGGCAAAACCTTGCATGAAGCTCCAGACTGATGGCGATTGATGGTTATTTTGTATTACATTTGCGAATTATCGCTCCAACAGTTGTCTCCTTCTCCCCAAGCTTCTTGCTGATGGTCTTGTAGCCCATTCCAGCCTTGTCCAGATCTACAATCTTGTTCCTGACGTCCTTTGACAGCTCTTTGGTCTTGCCTATGAGGGTGAGGTTTGAATGAAAGAAAGAGATTCTGTTAGGTGTCTTTTATACACATAATGAGTTGTTGTTAGGAGCACCTTCTTAAATTGACAGGACTAATCTATGTACCACATGAGCACATACTGTAGCCAGTCTGTGGGTGCTAGAATTATTGTTGGTTGGCAGGGGATCAAATACTTATTTTACTTACTAAACTGCAACTCAATTTATAACATTTGCATCATGTGTTTTTGCCTGGATTTTTGGCTAATATTCTCTCTCTATCATTTAAAATACACCTATGGTAACAATTCTAGACCCTTTTTCCCAACTGTAGATATAGCCAAATATATAGAGATAAGGGTGATTCAAGATTCAAAATGGATGCTAAACATCAGCGGTAGATTGTGGTTAGAAATAGGTCCTATGGTAGCCATATATTAGTTTAAAGACCCGTCTGCTTAAAGAACGGGAGCCATCTCATGGTGTAAGGGCAATATGGTGGGGATTGACTTGCAGCAAGCTGGAACCAGATTGAAGCCCCAGGGTACACCAAGCTTATACGGAGATAACTTGCGTATGCAGAAGGCAGATGGCAGGAGACAGAGGATCTGGGAAATGAGCTGAGGTCAGGGTGGGTGACAGGCAAGCAAAAACAGTAGACAAAGCTGGGGTCAGTACACGGCAAATAAGATGCAGAATACAAGTAATTCAAGGCAAACCAAGAGCTCAGAGAAACTGGGAAGTTGCTTAGGCAACGCGGATGCACTGAGCATGTCTTATATAGGTAAACAAAATGGAACGTGGGCCAGGAAGTGATAGAAGGGAAAGGAATATAAATCTACAGTGGAGTAGGCAATGCCCATAGGTAATGCCGGAAACCAGCAGCAAGGATCTTAGCAGAACCACTGCAGCAAGGAGGTAAGTACTTCACAGTCAGGAAACTGAAGGCTAAAGTAAGACATGTCATTAATGGTGATGATGATATAATTTATACAGATTATGCGATCAATGATATCATCTATAGTGATATCATAGATGTTGATGTCATAGATGATCAACGTCATTGATGATGATGTCATTGGTGCAATCAAACTTATTTTTATGACAGATAATCTAAAACACAAACCGGTTTTCTGCACAAAACATACAGTACCTTGCAAAAGTATTCACCCCCTTGGCATTTTTCGTGTTTTGTTGCCTCACAGCCTGAAATTAACATGGATTGTTTGAGGATTTGCACAATTTATAATTTACCCCCTAAAGTCAATACTTTGTAGAGCCACGTTTTGTGGCTATCACTGCTCCAAGTCGCTTTGGATAAGTCTCTATGAGCTTGCCATATTTTACCAATGGGATTTTTGCCCATTCCTCTTTGCAAAACTACTCCAGCTCCTTCAAGTTGGATGGTTTGCGCTTGTGAACAGCAATCTTTATGTCTGACCACAGATTTTCTATTGGATTGAGGTCTGGGCTTTGACTAGGCCATCCCAACACATTTACACGTTTCCCCTTAAACCACTCAAGTGTTGCTTTAGCAGTGTGTTTGGGGTCATTGTCCTGCTGGAAGGTGAACCTCCATCCTAGCCTCAAATCACACATAGAATGGTACAGGTTTTGCTCAAGAATATCCCTGTATTTAGCACCATCCATTTTCCCTCAACCGTTGTCCGCCAAAAATATACTAGCCTGCCATCAAACATTTGTTGGCCGAAAGTTGGACAATTGTCAAAAGGAGCGTACTAACGGTAAGATTTTAGGACAACGGTCTGTCAACAGACAATCCCCTGCCAACAATTGTACAGTGTGTACGAGGCTTTACTCTATCCAAAATTAAGAAAAAAGTTTTGCCTATATTTCTACTTTTAATGTAACAATCCATATTTTTTGCTAGAAAATTACTTAGAATCTGTAAACATTTGGAAACATTTTATATTTTTTAAAGAAGAGGCTCTAGAGAATAAATTGGTGGGTTTTGCCGTTTTTTTGTGTGTCACAGTATTTGCACAGCATTTTTTCAAACACATTTTGTGGGGAAAAATACACTCTTTTGAATTCTAATGCAAAAAAAAAAATACATAATCCAATTTTTTGGTAAAATATATAATCTAGAGTGGGTGACTGGGGACAAAGAGAAGGCAAATTTATTAAATACGTTTCTTCAGCTTTGTGTATACAAAGGAGCTTGGGGGAGCCCACGTCCATAATAGAGATGGTATTGAGACCCCAAATGATCCACAATGGCTCAAAAGGGATATGGTCCAGAAATATTTAGACAGAATAAAGGGGGATAAAGCACCTGGACCAGATGGCACCCACCCACAGATCCCAAAAGAATTGAGTTCTGTCATATCAAAGCCATAGTTTCTAATTTTTAGGGACACTTTAATGACTGGAATGGTACCACTGGATTGGTGTGGGGTCAATATGGTGCCTATATTTAAAAAGAGGTATTTACCAAGTAACTATAGACCTGTTAGTTTAACTTCTATAGTTGGGAAGATACTGGAGAGTTTAATAAAATACCACAGGGGGGCGTGGCTTAGCAATGGCTGTGTGAAGACGTGTTTGTCTGGAGCTCCCTGCCCGAACCCACTTACACAGACCGAACAACATCTTTTAACCCAGGCATGAACTACTCCACACGGTACAGGACGAGATCATCTACCAGGAGATCTAATCACCGATCTATTCAGCCGGGGATCCCGTACTTCTTTAACGGCAAAACAGCCCTCTCTCCAGGCGCCATTGTGGCTGCTCCACGTGCAACATCTATGGCTGCTGCTTCGGCGAGATCGCAGAGCTCGCCTTCTGCCGACACACAGACACCTATTCCCCTCACGGGAACGCCGGCAATATTCTGCTCAAATATGGAGGGAAACTCGGCTTTCGGGCCCCCCATAGAGGAAGACCTCCTCAGCATGCTCAGAGCCCTCCCTACAAGAGCTGATATAGAGGCCCTCATACAGAGAATTGAGGAGGCCCACAGTAAGGACATCCAGGAGGTGAAAACAGACTTACATAATGTGGAGAATCGCATCACCTCTGGAGAATGCAGACTTACGGCCCTGGAGGAGAAAATACAGGTATTGGAGCAAACACAACAGGCACACTCATTAGAAGCCCAGGAGATGCAATTACACATAGAGGAAATGGAAGACCGCAGCCGCCGAAACAACCTAAGGTTGCAGGGGATCCCTGAGGCCACCGGTCCTGAAGATTTGGCCAAAACAGCGACGGCAATTTTCCGTTGGCTCCTGTCAAATCCACCGCCTAGTATGGAAATAGACAGGATACACCGCACCCTGGGGCCCAAGTCGTCAGACCCGGCCAGACCCCGAGATGTCCTGTGTAGGCTGCACAGGTTTGCCCAGAAGGAAATGATCCTGAGAAATGCCTGGGAACAGGGAGAGATCGAATTCGATGGTGCCCACATCCAAATCCTCCCAGACTTATCCAGGGCCACGCTACAACGTCGGGCCATGCTAAAACCAGTGCTGGAAGAAGCAAGACGACGAGGATGTACATACCGGTGGGGATACCCGTTGGCAGTTACCTTCCGGGCGGAACGATCATCCTTCACACTACGCACTCCGGCGGATCTCCCTGCTCTTTTCACCTTCCTGGAGTCAGAACCAATTACGGTTCCGAATTGGCTACAGAAGATACCCCGTCCTACAGGTCGCCTAAACCTGACTGCGGAAAGAGCTAACCCACCCGCACGCACCCAACGGTCTAGGGGACGATCCCGCATCAGGCCTGGAAATAATGATGTCCGTGAGTCCTAACAGAAGATCGGAAACCTGAGAAACCACACTTTTTTTTTTTCTGTCTGTTCTTTATTTGTTTTTTATTACAGACGTTAAATTTTCTGTCCCCCTGGCTTTTGATGGCAAACACTCGTGTATACCCGCGGACAGCCCTAAATGCATAACTCCTCCTAACTGATCTGCAACGGGACATCTGGGAGGTAACACCCCTGCCTCCATCTTACCCCCACAGCTACATTAGACCTCAACCCCCCAGCTGACAACAAACCACCGGAAGATACCATCCCCCTGCTGTGTATGGATCCTACATCTTAGTGGGAGAAGCGGAAACCACATCGGACGACAGGAGGAGACGGCAAGGTTTGGACCTTCCCGCCATCGAGATGATCCTCCACCACCTCTGCCTGCACACAACAAAACTTGCCGGGGTACGAGGGGTGAGGTACAACTCCCCCACGGGCTTTGAATACCGGACAACCACTCTGGGAGACACTCACTGAAAATGTAAGTGAAAGAGGACGATCAAGCTCCCGGCTGGGGGACTTCCCAACACGATCTATACACCTGAGATGTCGGACAGGTCTGTGTGCACCTCCCTACTAGCTTGGTAACTGTCATCTTTGGGAAGCCCTGCAACATACTGGCTTTATATCCACGTCGGGAGGGGGAATGGGGGAGAAGGCGGGTTCTGACGATGAATCCGACGGCAACAGGGCAAATAACTGTGATGTGTATATAATGCGGGGGGGGGGCGGGGGGATTACACCACCTTACTGTACTGTTGTGATATGAGGCTGGGGGGGTCTGGAGGTTGGTGAGGGGGTGTATGCCGATGCTATGGAAGGCTGGATGGTGCTCTTGCACCCTGGCCACAGGCCCTCCCAGGGAACCGCCACTGAGGCTTTTTACCTACCATATAGGGGTATAGACACCTTCCGTAGTACCGATAACCCAGATGCTATTAAAAGACCAGGGATGGAGGGAGCTAATGGGTGGGGGAGGACGGGGCAGTGCTGCCGGAGATATAAACGCAAACATAATTGGTTGAAAAAGTTACTGGGGTGTTCTTGTTCGGTTACCATTGTTCAGGTTAATCATATACAGGGGATGCTGGGAATGTATAACATTATGTGTCAGTGATGCCACCTGGTTTCTGCAAATTTATTAACCTCGTTCACATACCCATATACAACAATAGGTCTGGGGGAGTTGGGAAACGGCGGGGCCCTCCATACATGGCCTCGGCTTAACTCTCCTCCACATAGGCAAACGCTTCTGCTTGGGTAATACCAAGAGGCGTGGAAGCAATTTTGTTTTTGCTTAGTCTTGTAGACACAATTGTAGGGGTGGGTGTTTCCTGAGGAGGTTATACTCGGAGTGCACTTAACCACTACGAACTTCTAACCTACTAACTACTCTCTCTCTACTTTACCTATTTTTCCTTACTTCTCTTCCGTTTTCTGTCCCTTGACCCCCCCTCCCCTACATCCCTACCTTTAACCCGCTCATAAACATGGAGGAACTAAATGTGATCACCCTTAATACGAAAGGGCTCAACGTCCCTGAGAAGAGACGCATGCTTTTAAACGACATGAAGCGACTGAAAGCAGACATTGTGCTGATACAAGAGATGCATTTTAAAGACAATAAATTACCGATACTCAAAAACAGACATTATCCGACAGTTTACCATTCTACCCACTCAGCAGCCAAATCTAGGGGGGTATCTGTTCAGATTTCAGCAAAAGTCCCGTGGACCCTGACAGACATAAAGACAGACACATTAGGGAGATTCCTGTTTGTAAAAGGTCTCATAGGAGGCAGTAAGGTGACCATTGCCAATCTATATGCCCCAAACACTCAACAAGACTCCTTCATACAAAGACAACTAAACACGCTCCAAAAATTTACTGAAGGCCAACTCATAATTGGGGGTGATTTTAACATCCCACTACTCCCTGCAGAGGACACCTCTACAGGTTCCTCATCGATCACAAGAAGTACACGTAAAAAGATACACTCGGCACTCCACACATCACAACTGGTAGATGTCTGGCGTCTCTTTTACCCAGGAGAAAGGGATTATACCTTTTTTTCACGGCCACACCAAGCATACTCACGCATTGACCTCTTTCTAATACCCCAAAACCAATTACACGCAGTCAAAGGCTCGAAGATTGGCAAAATCACCTGGTCGGACCATGCACCAGTCTCAATGACTTACGCACTAGCCGACTACTTAAAGGGACAAAGGAACCCGTGGAGACTTAATGAAAGCCTTCTACAAAATCCAGAAGTAGTGGCAGACGTGACGACAGAAATCACACGGTACTTCCACACTAATACTACGGACGACGAAAATGGCGGCCTGACTTGGGAAGCACATAAGGCGGTGATCCGTGGAGTGCTTATAAAGCATGGTGCACGGTTGAAAAGGCAAAGAAACACACAACTAACAACACTACTGACTAAGTTACGCGCTCTAGAAAGAGACCACAAACAGAACCCGACCGGGACCCTAGGAAGTGAACTAGACACGGTACGCACACAGATCACGGATCTTTTGCAATTTAAGGCGAAGGCAGCGCTCCAGATATCTCGGGGGAGAATATACGAATCGGGCAATAAATGCAGTAGATTACTAGCTCAATCACTCAAAGCGCAGAAATTAGCGACTTACATCCCACATATATTCAGTCCCACGAGACAAAAGAAGACTATACCCCAACAGATCACACAAGAATTTATGTCTTACTACAAGACACTGTATAACTTGCAGATACCTCCAATCCCTACTGAACACATAAAGGACTATATCACAAACTCTCATATGCCCACTCTTCCGACTGCAACACGAGACCTCCTTGACGAACCTATAACAATGTCTGAACTTCAAACAGCAATAAAACATGCCAAAAAAGGGAAATCTCCAGGCCCTGACAGTCTGACCATACAATATTATAAGACGCTACTCCCAACACTAGGACAACACATGCTCAAACTTTTCAATGACTTAGGTAAAGGTAACGCATTCCACCATGCAACCTTACTGGCCCAAATTGCAGTGATCCCCAAAGAAGGTAAAGACCCGACGCAATGCGGGAGCTATCGCCCAATATCTCTATTAAACACGGACCTAAAACTATTCACTAAAATACTTGCCTCCAGAATACAACAACAGATACCCAGCTTAATCCATCTAGACCAAGTAGGCTTCGTCCCATCCAGAGAAGCACGGGACAAAACTACCAAAGTATTGAACCTACTCAATAAAGCAACCACACATAACATACCGATGGTCTTCCTTAGTACTGACGCCGAGAAGGCATTCGACCGGGTAAATTGGTCATTCATGTTTGCCACCCTAAGACACATAGGCCTGGGAAATAATATGTTAAATTGGATCTCTGCTATTTATACTTCACCGTCGGCAAAGGTCAGGGCTAATGGAGTAACCTCAGATACTTTTCCAATCACGAACGGTACACGTCAGGGTTGCCCACTGTCGCCCCTACTCTTTGCACTCTCATTGGAACCTTTTCTATGCCATGTAAGATGGAATCCAGATATAAATGGAGTATCCATTAACCAAACGCAACATAAAGTCTCCGCTTATGTGGATGATTTGATGTTTTCACTATCAAATCCAATAATCTCACTCCCGAATCTATTGAAAGAATTCACTGAATACGGCAGACTGTCCCACCTGAAAATTAACTTTGCAAAGTCGGAGGCAATGGGGGTGGGGATTCCACCTACTCAACTCACACATCTTCAAGCCAGCTTTAAGCTGAAGTGGACGAGCAGGGCACTCAAATACTTGGGCACACTTATTCCCCCATCACTATCTCAGTTGTATGAGCTCAACTTTCCCCCCTTGCTAAAGAAAATTAAACTGCTTCTCACCAACTGGCAGAGCGGTCTACATTCATGGCTAGGCCGATGCAACATTTTAAAGATGTCCATCCTGCCAAAAATTCTATATCTATTGCAGGCAGTCCCCATACACATCCCTTCTGAATTTTTTAAGCGAGTACAATCAACTTTCACAGACTTTGTTGGGCAAAGAGGAAACCCAGGATAGCCAACAAAATACTAGTACTTCCCAAAAAAGATGGAGGCCTTGCACTACCGAACGTCCGGGCATACTATCACGCAATACATATAGGAAGGCTCATAGACTGGTCTCGCCATAAAGAGACCAAAATGTGGACCCTTATAGAGCAATCACACACCAATATTCCCCTAGAAGGCACTCCTTGGTGTTACCAAGGTATGCCTACGGAACCCAGACGCCATCCATTGATAGGCAACATGGCACGAATATGCGCACAACTCATTTCCCAGACGACACTCACTTCTCAAAATTCACCTTTATATCCCATAATAGGCAATCCTCTGTTTAAACCAGGATTAGAAGATGGAACCCTCCGGAAACTGGGAGAGGAGAGACTACATCTAGCAACACATTTTAGCACGGAGGTATCGCTGGAAAACATATAGAGAATTGTCTGACCCCAATGGTCTATTCAGACTGGACTTTTTGCGTACTCTCCAGCTGAGACATTTCCTCAATTCCATACCACCCCCACCCGCGGAAAATACTCGAACACTAACGACACTAGAGACAATCCTTACAGAGACAGGTACTTTAACACACACATTATCGCTTGCTTACGGTCTCCTGAATACCCCCCCTCCAGACTTTGTCCCACCTGGGCTATTAAAATGGGAGACTGAGTTGGATGGTAGGTTCAGCGATGTAAAGAGACAACGTATTCTTGGATTCATGCATAGATCATCCGTCTCTGCCAGGACCCAGGAAACAAATTACAAAATACTATCCCGATGGTATAGAACCCCTGAGCTATTACACAAATACTCCCCTGCGATACCGGATACATGCTGGTGGTGCCAGAAGGAAAAAGGGACCCTCTTACACGTATTCTGGTCTTGCCCCAAGTTGGCGCATTTCTGGAAAGTGGTGAGAGAAACAGTACAAAACTTTACGGACAGGACAATTACTGATGACCCCGCATTCTTTTTACTACACGCGACAGACACCCCAGACAAAATCTACAAGAAGTCGGTGATACGCCATTTACTGGATGCTGCTAAGGCGTGTATTCTACTCTGCTGGAGATCTCCACTACCCCCGACCATAAGTATGTTGTTGGAGAGAGTGGAAGAAATAAGGAGAATGGAGGACTTTTTCCTGACGGCACAACACAGAGAAGAAACATTCTCTAAGACCTGGCAATTATGGACTATGTTCATATACCCGTCAGCGAGCCAAACTTTAAGAACACCACTGTAATCCAGTTTGTGCGGTCCAATCCCTGATAAACTCCAAACAAATGTCGCCCCATGTTTATGGGTCTCAAAACCCTCCCACCCCCCCAACACCAAGCTCCATGTCCCCTCCCTCCTTTTCCCCTAACCTTTTTCCCCCCTCTCTCCTTCCTTTCTCTTCTCTTCGCTACCACCTTGATTCTTTCTATACATTTTTCCAAATTTTTCTCCATACAAAAAAACATAAAAATGGGATCAGGCCCGTGGACACTAACCGGCCAAACACCAAGTGAGAGATTAAAATAGGAGTGTACCCTCTTGAGCATTTTGGTTCACACCAAATTAGTACTGACATTGTTAGAAGGTTTTACTAGAAATAAGTTACCGCAATGCACAATGTTTATCCTTATGTCACTCTGTACTAAACATGTTATAAATGTGATGATGTATACTTTGTGGGTCCATCTGGACCGGGTTCCACTTATAAATAAACAATTAAAAAAAAAAAAATATACCACATAGATGAGGTTATGCTAGAAAAAAAATGTCATGCAAAAGTCAGCATGGATTCATGAAAGACAGATGTTGTCAAACAAATCTGATTTCTTTTTATGAGAAGGTGAGTAAAACCTTGGACAGAGGGGTGGCTGTGGACGTAGAATACTTGGATTTTGCAAAAGAGTTTGAATATGTATGCATCATACATACTAGGGGGGTACAGCTGGGGGAATTCATAGTGGAGAAGGATCTGTGTTTTCTGGTACATAATAAGCTTAACCCCTTCAGATCCGTGCTATAGCCGAATGAGGCCGTCAATAGACGTCCTCCCCTTTGCACACTCCCCGCATGCTCTGTGATCACCGAGTTAATGAGACTCGGGTGATCACAAACCGGAGTAAGGGGTCGATCCCAGCCCCTTACCACATGATCAGCTGTCAGCCAATGACAGCTGATAACGTGATGTAAACAGAGGATCGGTAATTGTTTTTTTTTTTCTTCTCACACTGACAGCGTGAGGAGAAAAAAAAGCCGATCACTGGCTTCTGTTGAAGATGTGAAAAGGAAGAGGCGAAGCCGCCTCATCTGTGCCCACCAGTACCGCTGGCCAGTGCCCACAGTACATAACGTGCCACCTATCAATGCCCACCAGTCGTGCCAATCAGTGCCTCAGCAGTGCCACCTAGCAGTGCTGCCTACCAGTGCCGATCAGTGTCCATCACTGCCACCCATCAGTGCCCATCACTGCCAGCTATCAGTGCCACCTATTAGAGCCGCCCATCAATGCTACCTCTCAGTGCCCACCAATGCCACCTTATCAGTGCCCATCAGTGCTGCTTTATCAGTGCCGCCTTATCAGTGCCCATCAGTGCAGCATCATCAGCGTACATTAATGAATGAGAAAAATTTACCTGTTTGCAAAATTCATTAATAAAATATAAAACGGTTTTGTATTTTTTTTTTTTAATTTTGGTATTTTAAAATTTTTTTGACAAAAAATAAAAAACCCAGAGGTGATCAAATACTACCAAAAAAACCTCTATTTCTGGGGAAAAAATGATAAAAATTTCATTTGGGTACAGTGTTGTATGACCGTGCAATTGTCGTTCAAAGAGTGACAGTGCTAAAAGCTGAAAATTGGTCTGGGCAGGAGGGGGGTTTAGGTGCCCAATAAGCAAGTGGGTAAAGGCATGCAATGCTAAGCAAAGTGATCAAAATCCTTTCTTGTATTAAGAGGTATGGACTGCAGAGAGAGAGGGATCATTTTGCCCCTGTACAAATCATTAGTAAGATCTCATCTGGAATAAGCAGTTCAGTTTTGGGCACCAGTTCACAAAAAGGTTATCGGGGAACTGGAGAAAGTTTAGAGAAGAGCAACAAAATTGATAAGTGGCATGGAAGAGCTCAGCTATGAGGAAAAATTAGCTGAACTGAATTTATTCTCTCTTGAGAAGAGGAGATTAAGGGGTGATTTGATCAACATACAAATACATAAGGGGTGCATATAGTGAACTTGGTGTTGAGTTATTCACTTTACGGTCAACAGAGAGGACAAGGGGGCACTCTTTATGTCTAGAGGAAAACAGATTTAATTTCCAAATATGGAAAGGTTTCACAGTAAGAGCTGTGAAAATGTGTTTTTCATAAATGCACATAATATAACTGGATACTAATATTTCATAGGTAAAGTTGATACAGAGAATATCCGATTGCCTGATAGAGATCAGTAAGAATTTGTTCCCCCTGTGTTTGTTATTTTGCCTTCCTCTGGAACAACTGTGGGTATAGGATAGTGTTTATGGAGGTTTTCGTGTGTGTGTGTGGTGTGTTTTTTTTTTTTTTTGTGTGTTGATTGAACTGGATGGTCTTTTTTCAACCCAATTAACTATAAGACCCTAAATCTCTCCTCTGCCCTTTAAAAGCATTTAACACCAAGATCTGTGTTTTTGAATGCTTTCGTATTTTTTAAAAATGGTGCTGTTGACATCCGAGTAAACTGGAAGTGATGTTAGGTCATCGCTTCCGGGTTACCATAGTGGAGAGCCAATCAAAGCTGATCCCCACGCACCGGCTGGTTGCTCAGGTCTCCCAGTGGGACAGGAGAGCCCAAGCAAGCAGTGGAAGATGGGGGGGAACCACATCCCCTCCCACTGCTTGTAAATGCAATCCAGTGGCTAGTTAGCCACTACTATTGCTTTTACAAGAGAGCTGACTGCTGGCTCTAAAAAATGGTACCAGGGTGATTGGTAGTTATGGGGGTTTTGGATACAGTGGTGAGAGTTTAGAACCACTGCAACGTTTCTATTGCTGTCTTGTTGGATCCCTGCTATGTAGATGGAGTTATGGGAAATCTCTCCAACAGGACACAGACAGCAAAAAAACTGACTGGGGTTTTAACCCTTCCATAATGCTTTCAAAAATAAAAATGTGGCATACATCATACCTCCCAACCTTCTGAAAAGAAGGATGCCTTTTAACACACAGTAAGTATGCAAAGGACACATTCCTGCCACTGCCCCGACTTAATGGGCCACAAAAATCTAATATGCAGCAAATTATTGGCTACACCACACAAGTGTTTTTTACCTCCGATTTTTCCTTTTATATTGGCTTTTCAAAATAACAAATACAGTAATATAAAGGTTGGATAAAAAGTGCAGCATAAAATTGTACATTTCGTATAGAGATGTACACCTCAAACCAAAAAGAGGGACAACTGCAAGCTGCATGGGGGACAGAGGGACTTGGTCTCAAAAGAGTGACAGTGGCTCCCAAATGTGAATCAGTTGGGAACTATGTATACACTCCAGTGTGGTTTCCTATTCTCAAACAGTAATACCCTTCCACACCGGGGATCACAAAAGCAAAAGGGCCTCTTCTACTTATATTAGCCCAAACATCCCTCTTTCAAATAGTAGCATGCTTATTAAAATAATTTTAAGAATGATAGGGCGTACACACGGTCGGACTTTGTTCGGACATTCCGACAACAAAATCCTAGGATTTTTTCCGACGGATGTTGGCTCAAACTTGTCTTGCATACACATGGTTACACAAAGTTGTCGGAAAATCCGATCGTTCTAAACGCGGTGACGTAAAACACGTATGTCGGGACTATAAATGGGGCAGTGGCCAATAGCTTTCATCTCTTTATTTATTCTGAGCATGCGTGGCACTTTGTCCGTCGGATTTGTGTACACACGATCGGAATTTCCGACAACGGATTTTGTTGTCAGAAAATTTTATCTCCTGCTCTCCAACTTTGTGTGTCGGAAAATCCAATGGAAAATGTCCGATGGAGCCCACACACAGTCGGAATTTCCGACAACACGCTCCGATCGGACATTTTCCATCGGAAAATCCGACCGTGTGTACGGGGTAGGAGAATTCATTACACTGTCAGGGGAATAAAAAATTTGAGCACAGACATTTTTTTGGTACTCCATCTGATTCAATTTTAAAGAATAAGTTCACTTTAAAAAAAAAATAATAAATGCACAAAAAATGTGCATTTATTTTATTTTTTGGAGCCTGTAAACCATTGCACCAACGATCAGCAGATCACTGCTGCCATGCAGGCTTCCTGCATACCAGTCAGTGTATCTGTGTGCCTGTACACTGACAGAATCAGTGAACTACCATGATGTTCCATAGCACCATGTTAGTTCATTGAGAACTACAAGCCCACATCCACAAAGGATGTCGGGACTTGTATTATATTTATACACAGAGCTCTGTATATGAATGACGTGGCCGTGTGGGCAGAGACCCACACAGCCTCGCTGATTTAAAAAATGGACAGCTAGTACGAAGAACTTTTCCCCGTACTACTGTCACAAGGGGGGGGGGGGGGGGGGAGGGCAGCGGTTGCAACATTGGAAACCTGTTTCACCCTAAAAACGGGTGGAACATGTTTCCAAAGGTGAATCACCTCCAGTCTGGGCCAATTCTGACATCTCCGTAGAACCCCAAAACATTGTATGTATGTATATATATATATATATATATATATATATATATATATATATATATATATATATATATATATGTATATATACACACACACACACACACACAGTATCTCACAAAAGTGAGTACACCCCTCACATTTTTGTAAATATTTATTATATCTTTTCATGTGACAACACTGAAGAAATGACACTTTGCTACAATGTAAAGTAGTGAGAGTACAGCTTGTATAACAGTGTAAATTTGCTGTCCCCTCAAAATAACTCAACACACAGCCATTAATGTCTAAACTGCTGGCAACAAAAGTGAGTACACTCCTAAGTATAAATGTCCAAATTGGGCCCAAAGTGTCAATATTTTATGTGGCCACCATTATTTTCCAGCACTGCCTTAACCCTCTTGGGCATGAAGTTCACCAGAGCTTCACAGGTTGCCACTGGAGTATCACAGCAAATTTACACTGTTATACAAGCTGTACACTCACTACTTTACATTGTAGCAAAGTGTAATTTCTTCAGTGTTGTCACATGAAAAGATATAATAAAATTAAAAAAATGTGAGGGGTGTACTCACTTTTGTGAGATACTGTGTGTGTGTGTGTGTGTGTGTGTGTGTGTGTGTGTATGTATGTATATATATATATATATATATATATATATATATATATATATATATATATATATATGTATAATTTTTTTTTTTTAATAATTTTTCTTTTTTTTTTTTTGACACAAAAACCCTGGAGAATAAAATGATGGTAGTTGTTGCAATTTTTTATGTCGCATGACATTTTCCCAGAGGTTTATCAAATGCAAATTTTAAGGAAAAAATACACTTCAATGAATTTTAGTGCACACAAACATACTTAAATACCCATTTTTTTTTTGTAAAATATTAAAGACGTTTAATATAATAATGCTTTAAAATTGGGTACTCCTGTAGAATGGCGTCAAACTATGGTACCTAAAAATTTACATAGGCGACGCTTAAAAGTCTCTCTGGTGCTAGAAGTTTTGCTCTCACTCTGACATTGTGACGATACCTCACGTGTGTTGCGATCACCGTTTACATATGTGCCATTGTGACACTTAGGGTTGCCACCCATACGGGATTGACCCTGACAGTCCGAGTTTTGCAACTTGTGCCCGGGTTTCTTTCCACCTGAAACCCGGACACAACATACCTTGAGTCCTGCCTGGTAAATCTGTTCTGTAACTGTGGATCATGGAGCAAATGTGGCAATTCAACTCAAAGCCAGCTGCGCTTGACTATTCTGTGTGTCTCTATGCCTCCTCCCAGCCGGGCACCCCCCTCCCTCCGTCTGAGTGATCTCCCTCCACCTGGGTTTGGCTTGAAGTGAAGGTGTCAACTCTAGTGACACTGTACCCATAGTTGCAAACATTGAAAAAAAATTTTTAGGCACACTTTTTTGGCTGTAGGTGGAGTCACATTATAATAAGGGGGCGGGGCATGTGTAAGCAGGCGTGGCATAGGAAACAAAAAATGCGGCGTGCGCAGCGCCAAAACATTGGCGTGGTTTACGTGAAATAGTGGGCGTGGCTTGAAGGGGTGTGGCTCGAAGGGGGTGTGGTTAGAGTCTGAGATGAACGAGGGATGGCGGTAGAAACAAAGGGAAAGAAAGGGATGGAGGGACAGCAGGCCCAGATCTTACACCACAATAGAAATATGTGTAGTTCAGAAAGTTTAACAATCAGCAAATAAAGATACTCCAAACACCTGGTGTTAGCGCTTCAATCATCCCTTCACCATGGTTGTTATGGTGTCAGGATGATAGAAGCGCATTATTATCATTATTACATTGTAATAAAGAATTAAATAGTTCAACTCACCATAATACAGAACCAGTGGGAGCCCCAAGTGTGTCACTTGTCACGTCGCCTGCCACCAGATGCCATCAGGTGTCCCCAGTAGATTCCCTCCTTACATCTCAGGTCGGTCAGTATGCAGTGTTGCAGTGTAGGGGTGCCTCTATGATAGGGGGTAGGTGAGTGTGGGGGTCCCTCTATGGCAGGTGGTCAGTGTGGAGTTTAGGGGTCCCTCTATGACAGAGGGTAGGTCCCAGAGGGACCCCTACACTCCACACTGCCCTACCCCCATCATAGAGGGACCCCTACACTCCACACTGCCCTACCCCCTGTCATACAGGGACCCCTAAACTCCACACTGCCCTACCCCCTGTCATAGAGGGACCCCTACACTCCATACTGCCCTACCCCCTGTCATAGAGGGACCCCTACACTCCACACTGACATACCCCCTGTCATAGAGCCTCTATGACAGGGGACAGGTCAAGAAACATCCAAACTGGTGCACTCACTCACAGGGCTGCTGTTAGAAATTATAATCTCATAGGGCCCCCATCCCCTGAGGAGGGAAAGAGGGAGGTAAGAGGAGGAGGTGAGAGAGAGAGGCAGAAGTGAGGGGAGGTGAGAGAAAGGGGGGAGGAGAGAGATGAAAGAGGGGGGTCTGACAGAAGTCTGACAGAAGAAGGGGGTCTGACAGAAGAGGGGGGGTCTGACATTATAGGAGGACTATACGTAACAGCCTTTCATGTCCCACAATACAGGAGGACTACCAGTCCCAGCCTACAATGCCCCCCCAATACAGGAGGACTACAAGTACAACTCCCAGCCTCCCATGTCCCAGCTACTAGGAGGACTACAAGTCCCAGCCTCCCATGCCTCAGCTACTAGGAGGACTACAAGTCCCAGCCTGTCATGTCCCAGCTACGAGAAGAACTACAAGTCCCAGGCTCTCATGTCCCAACTACTAGGAGGACTACAAGTCCCAGCCTCTCATGTCCCAGCTACGAGGTGAACTACAAGTCCCAGCCTCCCATGCCTCAGCTACTAGGAGGACTACAAGTCCCAGCCTCCCATGCCTCAGCTAATAGGAGGACTACAAGTCCAAGCCTCTCATGTCCCAGCTACTAGGAGGACTACAAGTCCCAGCCTCCCATGTCCCAGCTACTAGGAGGACTACAAGTCCAAGCCTCCCATGTCCCAGCTACTAGGAGGATTACAAGTCCCAGCCTCCCATGTCCCAGCTACTAGGAGGACTACAAGTCCCAGCCTCCCATGCCTCAGCTACTAGGAGGACTACAAGTCCCAGCCTCCCATGTCCCAGCTACTTGTAGTCCTCCTGTATATAGGAACATGGAAGGCTGGGAGGAGTGGGGTCTGACAGAGAGGGGGGCTGACAGAGCAGAAGAGAGAGACCAACCTCAGGAAGCAGAGACACACAGCACTAGTTAGAACTCCAGGAGCATGCAGGGCTGGCATGATTACCCACAGACTCAGTCCAGCCCTGCATCCACATGTGACCAGTTCCCTCATGTTCTCCGTCCGTCCTGCACTTGACCTGCTTGGCCAATCCCAGGACACCTGCCGCTGCCCAATGCTGAGCCTGAGCTTGGCTCAAACATAGAGCTGATCAATGTTTAGGCAGCAGTGTGAACAGGCACGGGATGATCATGCACCCCTCCGGGGGTGGGGGGTGGGCGGCGCCGCAGCTCTCTTTCCATTGTAGCTTGAACCCGCCTGGTCCTCTGGAAAATGGCGGCCGACTGAGACATTATCTCCACCGGCCGCGGACCTCTAGCAGCGAAAAAAAAAAATCGGAAAAAAGGATTTCCCGGGACATTTCCCGGGAAACACTAAAATCGGGAAAAGGGTCAAAATTCCGGGAATGTCCCGGGAAATTCGTGACTATTGGCAACTATGTGTACCATTATTTTTTTTATAGGACTTTATTGCTATCACAAATTCACCACATCCCTTGTGGTATCATGAGTCATGAAAAGACCTCTTTACGGAGAGATCTGGGGGCCTATTAGGCTCTCAGATCTCTCCTCTGCCCTCCAAAGCTTCTGATCAAACTGAGATTGGTTTGATCAGATGCTTTACAAGCCGGTAACGGCTTGTAAGTGTAAAGGATGTATAAAAATAGACACCCCTCAAAAATAAAGTTTATATTGTATATTTATATTGTAAATCATGAAATGTTTTGAGAGGCTCGTATTATCACATCTTAAAGCAAGCATTCCTGTGGGCTTGTTACCTTCACTCTCGACACCCCTGCTTCACCGGCACTGGGTCTAGGGTTCCGTTGAGTTTACCTCTGGACGATAAAAGCACCACCACTTGAATATGTTTTCAATGCTTTATTGAACCAAGTAATGAAGGAAGTAGCAGGAAAGAGGCAGGAGGGAAGCTACAGGGAAGCTCAAATACCTTACTTTAGGATACTTGAGAACGCCCTTTAAAGTTGAATATTGTAATCGGATGCAATCCCCTTGTGGGACACAATCTTTGCTCGCCTGGATAGGCCTCTCTCACTTGCCTAGCAGCCAGTACGTAGCACGAACAAAAGTCTCTGCCACAGACTTGCTTGAAATAAATCCGTACAATCCTCTGCCACAGGATGTATTAAACTTTGCGATGAATGTCAGACACAGTACTTGCTGTAGAACTACTCTAGGATACTGTGGTGGAGATTTTGCAATCCATATTTATATCTTCAGGGGAACTCTCTAATAAAAGGACTATATTTTGTGATATCAGGTTGAGTCCAGCTTAGATTTTTCCTGGTTCTCAAAAGCTGTTGAATGTTTTAGGCAGATGATAATTCACTACCTGGTTGGGGGGTCTTTTGACATGCTAATTTCGGAATTGGTTATATTGAGTTCAAACAGAGCTAACTGGTTTAAGGCAGACTCAGAGGCACCAGAGAGTCTAATGTTTAAAGCAGAAGTTAAGCCAACTTAACCAATGAACTTTAGGCTTCAGGGGTAGCCAATCAGGATTCAATGCCACTTCTGAACCAATGAGGTGACCCTGAGTTCTGATTGGTGGGAGTGGGTTCTAACAACATAAAACCAAAAAACCTAGAGAGGCTAGTTCTCTGGGGCTTACAGTCTAGATGGAAGATGGCCACACGTAAGACCGCTGTATTTTCTATCGTAGGATTTGGCCTTAATACATTATTAATCTCTTGATAGCATGGGTATGACCATGATAGCAATATTTATTATCATTGGTAACATTGTTGTTTTTAAGGTTGTATCATTTATGTTATAGTTGCTAATCTCATATTAATACAAGTTTCTTTTCTGTACAATAGTAAGTTTAAATAAATTAGATTGTTACCCTTTTCGAACAGGAATCATTCGTCCTTAATTTCATGGGTTGATTCATATATAGATAAAAGGTTTTAATCACTTATGTATCATTAAGTATATAAGTGAGGTATGTATAAAGGTAGCCATGTCAATACGTCCTCCAACCGAGTCACCAGGCCCCTCTCCAGACCAGCACTCTGCGTGATCCTTCCAAGACGGGTCCTCCCCTGGGATCTTCTCGGTTGTCTAGCTTCTTCACTCTGGATAGACAGCTCAGGACCATTCCTCGGCTGCTGTGGTAGGCCCCAGACATGCTTCTGGGCCCACCCACACGCCGCAGTGGCGCGGGCCTCCGGAACGGAGGACCACGAGGTAGCACTCTAACGCATACCTGTCGGCCAGGAGGGCCAGCAGGTGGCTGTAAAACGAACCCCAAAACATGGAGTCTGTCCCATAAATACCCTCTCCCAGAATGCAACTCGGAGGACCACCTCCAACGAGTTATCTCCGGGACAGGGGAGCAACTATACGCTTTGACGCGTTGCCTTTCCTACACTAGCCAATGGTAACAGCGACACCCACCGGCTCAGTGTGAAGACAAATCTAACTCCCCTAACGAGCAATTTACTAAATTTACCTATCAGTTGGTAGATCATAAATCTACCAGCGCTGCACTGTTGATCTGGATAAGTATCAGTTTGCCCATCGTGCAAATAGACGCACAGGTGATGCAATTGATATTGCATTGCATGCTGCCTTGACACATCTTGAGCACTCAAACACATATGTTAGGATGTTAGTCATTGATTTTAGCTCTGCATTTAACACAGTAGTCCTTGACAAATTAGTGAAAAAGTTAAAAGCTTTGGGCCTATGTCCATTGCTACACTCATGGATTATGGATTTTATAACAAACAGGCCACAAATGGTGAGAATAGAAGATCAGGTGTCTAACACTATTATTTTGAAAACAGGGGTACCACAGGGATGTGTGTTAAGTCCGGCCCTGTTTACATTGTTCACGCACGACTGTACTCCCATACATGTGTCTAACACTTTAGTGAAATTTGTTGATGGCACCACTTTAGTGGGACTCATACAAGATAATAATGAGACAGTTTATAGGCAGGAAATTCAACATTTGGTTGAGTGGTGTAGAGAAAATGATTTAATACTCAATATAGCAAAAGCTAAAGAAATAATAGTGGATTATAGGAGATCAAGAAAGATCAATCATTGCCCAGTTCATATAGTTGGTGCGAGGAGGTGGAAAGGGTGGACACTATTACATTTTTGGAAGTGCATATTACATGTGCATAGTATTTTGTCATGGTCTCAAAATACTTTCTTTCTCGTACATCACGGGACACAGAGCCTCAGTGATTACTGATGGGTTATATAGGGTATCACTAGGTGATTGGACACTGGCACACCCTAAACAGGAAGTTCAATCCCCTATATAATCCCTCCCCTTACAGAGATACCTCAGTTTTTTCGCCAGTGTCTTAGGTGTTGGTCACGTGTAAAGATGTGCTGTGCTGATCTCCAAAGGGAATATCCTATATCCTATACTGGGGCAAGCCATGCGAACCGGATCCATTTCAAGGTTTCCTTTCTAGGCCGAATTGGATGGTACCCGGGCCTCGTGTCCGAAGAAACAAGGTCTTACCTGTAACGCTTCTCTTTTTAGAGAGCTGGACCCCGGGATCCAGTATTTGGTTTTTCTAGCCATATCCCTGGCGGGGTGCTCTACGGGCCCAGAACTGTGGACCCTCCTTTTCTAGGGGGCCCCTGTCTCTGAAGGTTTTCCAAATGGAGCCCACCGTGAGAGGTGAAGATTGGGTCGCAGGCATTCTCCCAGGCAGCATTTACTTAGCAACACTAGACTGGGCATTGGTAGCAGCGACATTTGCTGCACTACATCGCTCAGCAGTTAGTGTTTCATTTGTGTGATACCTCCACCTTGTTGCTTTGCACTATGGGTAGAAGAGGTACAAATACCCCAAAAACCAGAGACTCTAGGGGATCTTCCTCGGGCTCTGAGGACCCCCCTTCTGCAGCACCTTCCCCTCCTGAAGGATCTGGGATGGCTGGACAGGGTGAGCTGTCGGGGTCAGTGGCTGCATCTGCTTCTGGCACTTCAGCCCCTGTATACATTACGCAGGAGGTTTTTTCCTCAACCATTAATGGACTTGAGGAAAGACTAACGGCCTTAATTGTGTCTTCACTCAGTGGAAGAAAACGCACTAGGTCTCCCTCTGTTACCCAGGACCCTCAAGCAGAGGGACTCTGGGAAAAAGGAGAGGAATCCCTTTCAGAGGATCAGGATGGGACTGATGATTCCTCTTCTGAGGAATCAAGTGGAGAGGGACCCTCTTCAGCTTCTCAGGATAAGAAGGTGTTAGTACAGATCCTTGCAGGGTTGGTCCATTCCACATTTAAGTTGCCCGTATCTGAGTCAGTTAAAGAACCCTCTTCTTCTTTGGTATCACTGAAGCCTCCTCAAACAACACATGCTTTTCCTGTTCATAATTTACTAGAAAAGCTCATTTATTCTGAGTGGGATCACCCAGATAAACATTTTTTTCCACCTAAAAAGTTTTCAACACTTTACCTTATGGAAGAAAAGTTTATAAAGATGTGGGAGATACCGGCTGTTGACGCCGCCATTTCCTCCGTAAATAAAAGTCTGACTTGTCCTGTAGACAACGCTCAGATGCTCAGGGATCCTGTTGATAAAAAGATGGAATCCCTGTTGAAAAATATTTTCTCCTTAGCAGGTTCAGTAGCTCAACCTGCAGTGGCAGCGATCGGAGTCTGTCAATACTTGAGAGACCATGTTAAGCAGGTCCTCAAAGTTCTACCTGAACAGCAGGCCCAGGGGTTGGCTAACCTTCCAGCGGCCTTATTTTTTGCTGTTGACGCTATTAGAGATTCTATCATCCAAACCTCTCATCTTTCACTTGGGTTGGTGCATATGCGTAGAATCTTATGGTTGAAAAATTGGTCAGCCGAAGCACCATGTAAGAAGCTTATGACTGGATTTCCATTTCGTGGTGCAAGGCTATTTGGAGAGGATTTGGACAATTATATCCAAAGGATCTCTAGTGGGAAAAGCACTCTCTTACCTGTTAAGAAAAGGAGTAAGCATCCCTCTTTCAAACAAGCTCTTTCCCCAATGCCAGGAGCATCAGCCCAGGGACAAAAGAAGTCCTGGGGGAAGAAGCCTACTAGAAAAGACGCTAAAGCCTCGCTCGGGTGGGGGGAAGACTGCTACGGTTCTCAAAGCTCTGGCAGGAGGATTTCCAGGACAGATGGGTAATCTCCACGGTAACTCTAGGTTACAAACTGGAGTTCCAAGAATTCCCCTCTCCTCGTTTCCTCAGATCAAATGTCCCCAGAGATCCAGAGGAAAAGCAGTCACTCCTTCTAGCATTGGATCAACTATTGTTGCAAAAAGTCATCGTGGTGGTTCCCACGGAAGAACAAGGATTGGGATTTTATTCCAATCATTTATACCATTACTTTTACATGGTCAAAAGTGAGGTTTCTGTCTCTCACACAGTGATGAATGGAGAACTCTTAGTAACAGCAGTCTGCATGGAGATGCAGAGGGAGCAATAGTCTGCATGGAGATGCAGAGGGAGTAACAGTCTGCAGGGAGCCGCAGGAGAAGAATTCTACTTAGTCAAGTAGTGTACACATTCAATCTTCAGGCTCTAACTGTGATCAAAGTATACTGAAACTGTAAATATGATGGCAATGATTAATTCTATGGGCATCCCATATCCCAATCCCTATCCAAGTTGTACCCCCCAATAAAACCACAAAAACAAAGCTCGCAAATGACTGTTCATTGTCTCTGGAAAGGATACATGAAGTCTGGCAGTGGGCGGATTGTTTGTCAGTAGTGCTAACACCATGGCTACACACGGAAGCAACAAGTGATTGTGACAAAGATTCCCAAACTGAACAACTACAGTTAGAATCTTTAAAACGACAGTACAACATTATGCAGGAAAAATTCCAAGAAACAGCTAAGATGGAGAAGCAGATTAAAGAACTCAGCATTACAATTAAAAATTTAAGAAGAAAGCCATTCACAACCATAAGCTGTTTTAGCTGCTAAGACACCATACGATAGTAACTTTCCAGATGTCACAATAAAATTGCCAGTCAGATAGGTGAAAAGGGACAGAAAGGCAAACTGTCCTATTATAACCTCATGCACCAGCTTGATATGGGGCTACAGCAGGGGTCGGCAACCCCCGACACGCATGCCAGGCTTGGCACATAGCCACCCTTCGGATGGCACGTCAGAGCGATCCTGGAAAACCACCCCTACATAAAAGCCGGTCTAATTCAGCGGCTGTATAAGAGAAGCGGTGTGGCTGGTTCCTGCCCACCTCTCTTCTCGCATCTCTCATCCATCTGTGCAGTGAGGGAGTCGGATGCCCTGGGGTCAGACAGCACAGTAGTAAGTGGCTGTGAAACTATCTGTTCCATGGGACAAATAAAACAACAAAACAATACAAGAAAAGTCTGGTCCCTTTCCTTCTAAACGCAGCGAAGGGACTTATCCCAAAAAAATGGTTGTACTCTGGGAGGCCAACCATGAGAGAATGGTTTCAAAGAGTAGAGCATATTAGTAATATGGAGTATCTACGTAGCAGAGATGAGGGACAAGAAGAAAGTCATAATGTAACCTGTGAGAAATGGAATGTCTTTAAGGCATCAGAGAACTATGTCCAGGGAATGATAGAAATAGACTGAAGATAAGGCAGTAAGGGAAATGAGGATAACAAATCGGGAAAGGGAAAGGGGAGGGGTGGGGTAGGGGAAAGGGATTAGGAATAAAATGGATGTATGTTGAATTATTTTAAAAGGATTCTGTATGTTCTATATGAAAACATTTTTCAATAAAGACTAAATAATAAAAAAAAAAGTAGTAAGTGGGAGTGGCAGTCTTTTATCAGCGGGCTCTTGGCCAGATTTCTGTATTCTGAGCGTGCACCTGTTGTCTCTGAGCAATCCTCTCCCTAAGTGCATGTTCACACTGGGGCGACTTATCAGGCGACCTAGCCACCTGACAAGTAGCGTCCCGTTCTGTACAATGGAACTGTTCTAATCGGAGCGACGCAAGTCGCTCTGACTTAGAAAAAGGTTCCTGTTCGACTTTGGGGGCGACTTGCATTGACTTCTATACAGAAGTCGTTTTGCAAGTCGCCGCTCCTGTCATGTCTGAGGCCGCTCCTGTCGTACCTGAGGCAGTCGTGCTGCAAGTCGTGCTGCCTCAGTGTGAACCGACACTTAGTAGCCACGCGACTGGCTCAAACTGAAGGTGAGACCGTGCTGGCTGTGGATAGGGTTTTTAACTGGTTGTGTAAGCAGTGGCGTCACTACAGGGGGCAAGGGGGGCTGTGCTGAAAAATCTCGGAAGCAGTGGCGGAACTACCGCCATAGCAACGCACGTGGGCGCTATGGGCCCGCAGCCGAGTTGGGGCCCTGAGCCGAGTTGGGGCCCGATGAGTGGCATTGCTAGGCGGGTGCGGGCCGCACCGGCTGACACCCACCAGAGGGGTGACACCCTTGGGTAGCAGCAGCCGCACCACTAACACCGCTTGCTGTCCCTCAGCGGCGCAGACCGAAGCTGCCTCCCCTCCTCTCTGTTTACATCCACAGAGGAGGAGGAGCCTGCGCTCGAGCCTCGAGGGACACACACCGCTGTGTGTATCTGGAGAGCGCTGTTCTAAGGTATGTAAGGGGGGGAGTCTATACTGCTGGGGGGTCTGCACTACTGATGGGGGTCTGCACTGAGGTGGAGGTGTCTACACTGAGGGGGGGTCTGCAATGCTGGGGGGTCCTGCACTGAGGGGGGTCTGTAATTCTTGGGGGGTGTCTGTACTAAGGGGGGTGTCTGTATTGATGGGGGTCTGCACTGAGGTGGGGGGTGTCTATACTTAGGGGGAGTCTACACTGAGGGGGGTCTGCACTGAGGTGGCGGGGTCTGCACTACTGAGGGGGAGTCTGCACTGAGGGGGGGTCTGCACTACTGAGGGGGCGGTCTGCACTACTGAGGGGGAATCTGCACTGAGGAGGTCTGTACTACTGAGGGGGGGGTCTGCACTGCTGGGGAGGTCCTGCACTGAGGGAGGTCTGCAATGAGGGGGGAGTCTGTAATGCTGGGGGGGTGTCTGTACTAAGGGGGGTGTCTGCACTGCTGGGTGGTGTCTGTACTGATGGGGGTCTGCACTGAGGTGGGGGGTGTCTGTACTGATGGGGGGAGTCTGCACTACTGAGGGGGAGTCTGCACTAAGGGGGGTCTGTACTGCTGGGGCTGTCTGCAATGCTGGGGGTCTGTAATGCTGGGGGGTGTCTGTACTAAGGGGGGTGACTGCACTGCTGGGGGTCTGTGCTACTGAGGGGGGTCTACACTGACAGGGGGGGTCTGCACTGCTGGGGGTGTCTGCAATGAGGGGGGTGTCTGCAATGCTGGGGGGGTGTCTGTACTGATGGGGGTCTGCACTGAGGTGGGGGTGTCTGTACTGATGGGAGGTGTCTGTACTTAGGGGGAGTCTACACTGAGGGGGGGTCTGTACTACTGAGGGAGAGTCTGCACTGAAGGGGGGGTTGCACTACTGAGGAGGAGTCTGCACTGAGGGGGGTCTGTACTACTGAGGGGGGTCTGCACTGACAGGGGGATCTGTACTGATGGGGGTCTGCACTGAGGTGGCGGGGTCTGTATTGATGGGGGGTCTGTACTTAGGGGGGTCTACAACTGAGGGAGGTGTCTGTACTGCTGGGGGGTCTGCACTGAGGTGGGGTCTGCACTGAGGGGGGTCTGTAATGCTGGGGGGGTCTGCACTAGAGGGGGTATCTGTACTAAGGGGGGTCTGCACTGCTGGGGGGGCGGTCTGCACTGAGGGGGTGTTTGCACTGAGGGGGATCTGTAATGCTAGGGGGTCTGTAATGCTGGGGGGGGTCTGCACTGGGGGTGTCTGTACTGAGGGGGGGTCTGTAATGCTGGGGGGTGTCTGTACTGGTGGGGGGGTCTGCACTGAGGGGGATCTGTAATGCTGGGGGGTCTGCACTAGGGGGGGTGTCTGTACTACTGAGGGGGGTCTGCACTGCTGGGGATCTGCACTGATGGGGTGTCTGCACTGAGGGGGGTCTGTAATGCTGGGGGGGTCTGCACTGGGGTGGTGTCTGTACTGCTAGGGGGGTGTCTGCACTGAGGGGGGTCTGTAATACTGGGGGGTCTGCACTAGGGGGGTGTCTGTACTAAGGGGAGTGTCTGTACTGAGGGCTGTCTGTACTGCTGGGGGGTCTGCATGTGTGCCCTTCTGGGGCTGCATACTTTGTTGTTCGAAATTAATATAAGCTGTTTCCTGGGTATTGTGCCACATGAGTGTGGTAATCTGTTGTTCAATGGCATTATTTAATATTTTTTGGTGGGGGGGCTGCTTGAAGGGGGGGGCCCATACAACATTTTGCTATGGGGCCCTGTGATTTCTAGTTACGCCCCGGCTCGGAAGCCTGGTATTTGCCCAGCCTCTGCCTAATGCAGCTCAAAGTGCACACAGAGAGGGGTCCACTCCCCCACTGCTTGCAGAGAACATACTGGCAGTGCTGAGTGGCATGAGAGCAGAGCACCTGGAGCTGCACGCAGGAGTTCTGGATGCCATTGCCCTGCAGATGGTCACTTAGCTCCTGGATACTATGCATATTCCAGGTCACAAAGCTCTGCATCCTTAGTTTCCCAATGGAATGCTCCTCTGTGATAAGGTCAGCAGAGAGACACAGACCACGCCTGAGCAGAAAAGAATGCTCAGGTCCAGGACAAGGGGAGGGGGGATCGGGGTGGTGGCAGCCTGGCAGTAACCTTCTACATTGAACAGTAAAATTGGGACAGAAATGATAGCAGCAAACAGAAGAGAGGTTGGAGGAGGTGCAGGCTCTGCTGTATTCTCTCTCCTCCATCTCGTCACTCTTGTAAGAACACTGCTGTATTATACATTACTGCCCACTCTGCACTGTGCTCTCTTGCCTAACCTGCACTGTGCCCTCCCACCCTGCACTGCGTCCACCTGCCGTCCTGCACTGTGCCCTCCTTCCCATACTGCACTGCATCCACCTGCCCGAACTGCAGTTCGTCCACCTGCCCGCCCTGCACTGTGCCCATCTGCCTGCCCTGCACTGTACCCACCTGCCTGTTCTGCACTGTACCCACCTGCCTGCTCTGTATTGTGCCCTCCTGCCTGCCCTGCACTGTAACCTCCTGCCCTCCCTGTACTGTACACTCCTGTACACTCTGTACTGGCTTTGTAAGAAATGCATTATATCTGGTTTTGTGAGCAATGCTTTATAATTGGCTTTGTGAGTACTGCAAAGCCAGTTATACAGCGTTTTTCACAAAGTTATAAAGTATTGTTTACTAAGCCAGATATAATGCATTTCTTACAAAGCCAGATTTAATATATTTCTCACAAAGTCAGTTATAAAAAAAGAGTACTGCTTTACTGTATATCTGGCTTTGTGAGCAATGCTTTATACCTGGCTTTGTGAGCAATGCTTAATAACTGTCTTTTAAGTACTGCAAAACCAGTTATAAAGCATTTTTCATTGTCAAAAGAAGTTTATTGAGTATACAATGTTATAAAGATACATAAAGATACATAAAGTAAGTTTACAAGGATCTATAAAGTAAGCTCATTGTTTTACAGTAGGGTTTATATAGGTAAATATCATGAAATTTCAAATATTAAACATTGGGTTCACGTAAACCTAAATTAAAGATATATATCATTTCCTTAGTTACTTTTGTAGGTATTTAAATGATTTATACCTACTATACATATTGTTCACAAGTAGAGTGTATATAGGTCAAATAAATTCTGATAATGAGCTTTAATCGTAAGGTGGAGAAAAGGAAAGAGAAAGAAGAAAAAGGGTTGAAAGGTAGAGGTATGGTCCACAAGGTTGTCCCGCTCGTCAGTTTATTATTCTTTTTAGTTCTCTTTGAAGCCTTAGAATGGGTGTCTCTGTAAGTAATTTAATCTGTTACCATGGCAACAGGACAGAGTCATTGAAATTTGACAGGAACTGTTGTTTTATCCAAGGATGCCAAAGTTTTTCAAATTTTGGAATTTGATTTTGATCGATGGCTACCATCTTAGCATGGGACATTGTATTATTCATTCTGTGAATTGTTTCTGCTAGTACCAATGTAGGAGATTTCCATGCCTTGGCCACTGTTTGTTTTGCAGCCGTTATTAGTTGGATCATAAGTTTGAATTGAGAGAGTGTTAACCATTCCGGTTTTAGATTAAGTAAAGTTAAATATGGATCTGGTTGTATTATTTTTTTAAATATTTTAGATGCAATCACGAAGACTTCCTTCCAGAAGGTTTGGATTACTGGGCACGTCCACCATATGTGTAAATATGTGCCTATTTCTGGGCATCCTCGAAAACAAAGAGTTGAGGTATTAGGTGAATATTTTGCCACTCTAGCGGGTACAAGGTACTAGCGAGTTAGGACTTTATAATTTGTCTCCAGTGCCAAGATGTTGGGTGAAGATGACTTAGATGTGAGCCATATATTAGACCAGTTCGTGTCTTCTAAAGTTCGTCCCAGGTCCTCCTCCCACCTCTGAACGTAAGAGGGTCTATTAAGATTTGCTACTCCATATAATTGATTATAAAGTGATGAAATTGTACCTTTAGCAAATGGATCTTTTGTACAGATTGATTCAAAAATGGATAATTGGGATAATGGTGTATCCCCCTTTAGGAATGGTGTATAGAAATTTTTGATTTGGAGATATCTAAATATCTCAGAGTTTGGTAGATCATATTTTTTTCTAAGCGATGGGAATGAAAGGAATGATTTAGATGCTATGAAGTCATTTAGTGTCTGAATGCCTGATGTTGTCCAAGCTTTAAAAGAATTTGGGTAGATCCATGCCGGATAAAAGGCCGGATTTCTGATAAAAGAAAGGAGAGGATTGTGTGGAGATTGTAACTGATATTTGGTTTTTAGTTTATCCCAGAGAGATAAGAAGTGTTTAGTTATGGGATTATTTATAATTTTATAATTTTAAAGCGGTCTTTAGGATCAAGCCATAATAAATTTGATATTAATAGAGGGTCATTTTCTGAAGCCTCTATAAATACCCATAATGGGATTTCCTGTTTTGCATGGTATTTGGACAGACTGGCCAAATGTGCTGCTCTGTAGTAGTTAGTAAAATTAGAGTATCCCAGGCCTCCTTTATTTTTGGGAAGATGTAGTGTGTGTATAGGTATACGTGGTTTAGAAGATCCCCATATAAACGAAGTTGCTCTTTTTTGTACTATTCTCAAAAAATAGGAAGGAATTGGAATAGGGAGGACTCTGAATAGATAAAGCAATTTGGGTAGAATAGTCATTTTGATTGCATTAATCTTCCCTATCCAGGATAAAGGAAGTTGCGACCATTGTTTTATTAGATTTGTGATCTGTCTTAATACAGGAGGATAATTGGTTGAGAATAAGTCAGAATGAGATGCTGTTAAATGAATTCCAAGATATGGGATTGATTTTTCTGCCCATGTGAATGGGAGTGCAGCCCTAGCCGGGATCAATTCCATGTTTGTGAGTGAAATATTAAGCACTAGGCATTTCTTAGGATTAATCATAAGGCCGGATAGGGCTGCAAATCCATCAAGAGCTGGTATTAAGTTAGGACCAGAGACCTGTGGTGATGATAGAAAAAGTAATATATCGTCTGCAAATATACATAATTTGTGTGTAATACCTCCTACTTCAATGCCAGTTATAGTTTGGTTTGTTCTGATGTATTGGGTCATGGGTTCTAGTATAAGGGCAAATAATAAGGGAGATAATGGGCAACCCTGTCGGGTACCTCTTTCGATATTAAAGGCTTCAGATTTGTATCCAGCATATTTTATATAGGCTTTGGGTTTATTATATAATGCTTTGATCCATGTTAAAAAGTGGGGTCCAAAACCCCATTTTTGTAATGAATATTGCATATATTGCCAGGATACTGTGTCAAATGCCCTCTTAATATCGAGAGATAGAAAACATAAAGGGATTTTCCGTTTTTTAGCAATATGTGCCAATAACACTGCCCTGCGTATATTATCGCCTGCCTGTCTATTTGGCATGAAGCCTACTTGATCTCTATGTATTAATTTTCCTATAATGCTATTGAGGCGTTTTGCTATTATTTTTGCTAATAATTTAATATCGAGGTTTAACAGAGAGATAGGCCGATAATTAACACAGGAAGTATCATCAGAAAGGGGTTTTGGGATCATACAAACAATTGCCATTAGTGTTTCTTGCCGAAAAGAATGTCCATCTAGAAGTTTGTTAAAAGTTTCAGTGAGAATGGGAGAGAGTATTTCTGAGAATGTTTTATAGTATAAAGCCGAGTAGCCGTCTGGGCCTGGTCTTTTGTTAAGTTTTAGGTCTTTTATGGCGTTAGCAACTTCATCTATAGTTATAGGCTCATCCAAACTGCTTTTTTGATTCTGAGATAACTCAGGTAAGGTTATTTTTGAGAAGAAGGATTCAGCTTCTGTAGGATTAAATTCATTGTTTGTCTTGTATAAAGTTGCGAGATGTGAGTGAAATTTATGGACTATTTTAACTGGATTACAAGTGTAAACATTTTTTGATAATTTCAAACGTATTGGTTTGAAAGATTTTTTAGTTGAATTTAATGCCAGAGCCAAATATGTACCTGGTTTGTTTGTATTCATGTAGAAATTGTGTTTGGAGCATTTGAGGGATTTATCAACTGACTCAGTGAGAAATAGATCGTATTCCAATCTAGATTTTTCCAGATGAGATTTTGTACTCTGAGATGGATTATCTTGAAATGATATGTAGGCTGCATTAAAATTGAGTTCTAGTTTTTTTGCTAGATTTTTGCGTTCCCGTTTAAATAGTGCCATTTGTCTTTGTATTGTACCACGCAAGACAGGCTTATGAGCTTCCCACAGTGTTATTGGGGAGATGTCTGTTGTATTATTAATTGATATGTATTCCTTTAAAGCTTGTTCAATGGCCATCTGATGTAGTGGGTGTTTGAGCATTATGTCCGGTAAGTACCACGTTGGGTCATGCGCTTTTGGTATGGCTGAGGCTATAGTAGTGTATACTGCATTATGGTCAGACCACGGAATCGGAATTATATCTGATGCAATAATTTCTGGTATCATTCCTATTGTTAGAAAAATATGATCTATTCTGGTGAAGGTTTGATGAGGGTGCGAGAAATAAGTGAATTTCTTTTTCATTGGGTTACTTTCTCTCCATGAATCTACCAGATTGTATTTGGAAAGAAGTTGAGAAAAAGGTAATCTAGAGGTTATTTTGGATGGTGTAAAAGGTGATTTATCTAGAAATGGGAGGAGGACCTGGTTCGAATCCCCACACATTATCACTGTTCCTATTTTGTGTGTATTAATCACTTGTAATATATGTGAGAGGAATGGTGTAGGTTGTTTGTTAGGAGCGTAGTAGGAAATCACCGTGATTGCTGTATCCATTATATAACCCATGAGTATCAGGTATCTACCTTCTGGGTCTTTAATTTCTGATGATAAGGTGAATGGTGTGGATCGGTGAAATGCAATTAGAGTTCCCCTTTGCTTGGTACAGGCAGAAGCCGTATAAATTTGTTGATAAAAAGGAGAAATATATTTTGGAGTAGAATCTTTGGTGAAGTGTGTTTCTTGGAGGCATACTATGTGAGCCTTCTTGTTATGGAAAGTACGGAAGGCTTTGGTCCTTTTTTGAGGGACATTTATTCCCTGAACATTCAGGGAAAGTATATTCAGTGGTGCCATGGCAATAGATCAAATAGTTTTGACTTACTTTTTGTTATGCAGAGCTGACTGCGCAGATCAACCTGTGTGGACTGAAGAGATGAATAGATAGAAAAGAAACCAGTGAATTCTGGAGTAAAGAGTAAACAAAAAACATATGAGATTAGATGATACATTGTATAAATTATTTTTTGCAAGTAATCACAATTTACCCGTGAAAGAGAATAAATATCTCTCTCAGGGGAATAAGTGCCTTCGTCACACTCCCACATAATATGGTTGGGAGAATGAGGAGGGCTAATGGGGGTACACGGATCTTCCGCTTACAGGAGAGAAGTGCTATGTCAAAAGACATCAAAATGATGTTTCATTAATTGGAGTGCAGAATATAGTTTTTGTTGAAATTATTTATTCCAGGGTGGTTGTATATGGTTAGTCTTGCCCTAGGCTAAATAATTCAGTTAGAAAGGTACTGTTAATAACTTTGGTATTGATGAAGATAGTTTGAATTATTTTGGGATTTTAACCCTTTTAGAGTAAACAATTACATATTTTATTCATATGTAACTGTTTAGACATGTTAACTCATAAAATTGAGGTTGTATTGCTTCAGATTAGAATAAACAAAAACATAATTCTAGGAACTAGTTAGGTAATAATATATTTGTTTTAAGAAAAGAAAGAAAAAGCTTCCATTACTTCTGGATTATTGAACATATTTGTCCTAAAAAGTAATAAATCTATTGTTATTACCTGATAATATATAACTGAACAAGAATTTCCTTATTTCACTTATATATTCTAAGGCTATATGAATCAGAAGTAATAAGAAATATAACTGGAATGTAACATGATCCCACACAGTGTGTGACTATCAGAATGCAGTTACATTCAGTTATAAATATAGGTTTTTTATAGAGAACCATCTCTTAGTATAATAAATGAAGAGATATCAGGAATTAGGATGTCAGTCCATTGAATCTTCTTGGTCCATGGATGATGTGGCATAACGGCCTCTTTTGTGAGAATGATGATTCCCATTTTGTTCTGAAATTTTCTGGGTGCTGCCTGAAGGTGAAGATGACGCTATTCTTCTGCGTGTGGGAGTGTTGCTGCTTGTGGGTTCTGTCAGATTTAATTTTAAAAGGGTTTGTTGTAGTTCATCTGCTGATCTGCTTCTGTAAATTGTACCTTGGTAGTTAAATCTGACTGAAAAGGGGAAGCCCCATTGATACATAATGTTGTGGCGTTGCAGTTCCATTAGTTGGGGTTTCATGGATCGTCTTTTAGTAATAGTAAGTTGGGATAGGTCAGCAAAAATGTGATAATTGTGTCCTTGAAAATTAAGTTCCTTTTTTTCTCTTGCAGCAATTAGTATTTGTTCTTTTGTTCTGTAATAATGAAATTTTGTGATTATATCACGTGGGGGTCCATCTTTCTTTTTGGCTGTGAGGGCTCTGTGTACTCTGTCCAGTTCTAAACGTTCAATAGGGATATCTGGCTTTAGTTCTTGTAATAGAGCAGTAATAGTAGATTGCAGGTCTGTCACAGTTTCAGGTATTCCCCTTATGCGCAAGTTTGAACGTCTGGCTCTATTTTCATAATCTTCGAGCTTAGTTTGAAGTATTAAATTCTCTTTTTTTAATTGTTCCAATTCTGTTATATTTTCTTGGGTTGTAATTTCAATTTCATCCATTTTTATTTCTAAGGCTGCGGTGCGGTTTCCCAGCTCTCTTATTTCTTTGGTTAGGCTGTTTGTTATTTGGTCTGAGGTTTGTTTTAAAGCCTTATGAAGCATCTTTTCAAATTGTAATAATATTACTGGGGATACTGAGGAGGCTTGTGGAGAAGTTTGTGAGAGGATTTGTTCTGTATCTGACTCAAACGGAGAGTCTTGCTGTGACATTTTCTGTCTGTGAGAGCGCCCTGATGCTGTATCTTGTGAGGTGACTGGAGCTGCTTCAGCTGCAGTGAGTGCCTGTGAGCTCTTTGTGAGGTGATTTTTATTTCTGCCACGGTTTCCTCCCAGTACCATATTTCCTGCCCAAACTTTCACAGTTTGTTCCCTGGGGCAAAAAGGTTCAAATGGATGCCTTTTGAGCCTGCAGGCTCCGCTTTGTCCTTCTCTTCTCTCCTCAGCGGTGTGGAGCTCTAACAATGCATGTCTGCTCTGCTAGGCTCCGCCTCCTGCCCTCTATAAAGCATTTTTCACAAAGCCAGTTATAAATTATTGCTCACAAAGCCAGATATAATGCATTTCTTACAACGCCAGATATAATGCATTTCTCACAAAGTTAGTTATAAAAGAATATTGCTTTATAAATGGCTTTGTGAGCAATGCTTTATACCTGGCTTTGCAGTACTTAAAAAGACAGTTATTAAGTATTGCTCTTTATATCTGACTCTGTGAGCAATAATTAATAACTGGCTTTGTGAGTAATGCTCTACAACGGTCTTTGTAACCACTAATTTAGGAGTTTTAAAGGGAACTACAACTTTTTCTCGTTCAATATTTTTATTAAGGTTTACATGAGATATACATAACAAGCTGTAGGTTTATACATGGGAAACAGTCAAATCATGAATAATAAAAAATTAGTATATAAGTCACTGTATGTTCAACAGGAATTATATCTGAAAAAAGGACTTATAATAATATAGATTCACTTAAATAGCCAACAATAGAACCCCAAAAACGTTGGTTTATTTAATGAAACATGCCTCCAGACTACCCATCCACCCCTGATGGGCACAAACTGTGGATGGGTGGGGGCAAAGCTATATAAATCAGGAATATTTACACCAAAATCATTTTAAATATTGCAAAAGACATAAGGGGGTCTAGTTGGGCCGATCCCAGGCGGGTGCACGGGGTGCAGTGCACCAGGGCGCCAGAGAGGCGGGGGCGCTGAAGTGCCAGAGTGCTCCCCTCCCTCCTCCTCTCTGTGTCCAGAGGCGGCTCTCTCCGCAGGTCACCGCTGCCGCTGTGTTTTTCGAGGATCAAGCCCATCCCCCTCCCTCCTCCTGTCAGAGCAGGAGAGCAGCCGCCGTAGATTGGTGCTGCTGGTCTCTGTGTGGAGAGAGCCCAGCCACGCAGTGACGTCGCTGGGAGGGGCGGTCCGTGCCTGACACATGTTCTCCTCCTCTGTCTCTCACTCCTGCCCAAGCCTGTCTCCATCTGCTCTCCACCTGGGCAGCTCGGCTGCACACTCTCCTCTCCATCTGCCGCCCGAGTGTTTTTATGTACCCTAATGGAGGGAGGATCTCTGTTAATAGAGGGGCTTTGTCCTGGGAAGGTCTCTACTAATGGAGGGGGGTTTATCCTGGGGGGGTCTGTACTAATGGAGAGGGGGGTTGTCCTGGGGGGGTCTGTACTAATGGAGAGGGGGAGTTGTCCTGGGGTGGTCTGTACTAATGGAGGGGGGTTGTCCTGGGGGGGTCTGTACTAATGGAGGGGGGTTGTCCTGGGGGGTCTGTACTAATGGAGGGGGGTTTGTCCTGGGGGGGGTCTGTACTAATAGAGGGGGGGTTGTCCTGGGGTGTCTGTACTAATGGAGGGGGGGTTTGTCCTGGTGGGGGAGTCTGTACTAATGGAGGGGGGGTTTGTCCTGGGGGGGTCTGTACTAATGAAGGGGGATTTGTCCTGGGGGGTCTGTACTAACAGAGGGGGGTTTCTCCTGGGGGGTCTGTACTAATGGAGGAGGGTTGTCCTGGGGGGATCTGTACTAATAGAGGGGGGGATGTCCTGGAGGTCTGTACTAATGAAGGGGGGTTTGTCCTGGAGGGGTCTGTACTAATGGAGGGGGGTTTGTCCTGGGGGGTCTGTACTAATGGAGGGGGGGGTTTGTCCTAGGGGAGCTGTACTAATGGAGGGGGGTTTATCGTGGGGGGGTCTGTACTAATGGAGGGGGGGTTTGTCCTAGGGGGTCTGTACTAATGGAGGGTGGGTTTGTCCTTGGGGGTCTGTTCTAATGGAGGGGGTTTGTCCTGGGAGGGTCTGTACTAATGGAGGGGGAGTTGTCCTGGGGGGCTGTACTAATGGAGGGGGGGTATCCTGGGGAGGTTTTACTAATGGAGGGGGATGTGTCCTGGGGGGGTCTGTACTAATGGAGGGGGGTTTGTCCTGGGGGGTCTGTACTAATGGAGGGGGGGTGGTTTGTCCTGGGGGGTCTGTACTAATGGAGGGGGTTTGTACTAATGGAGGGGGGGTTTGTCCTGGGGGGGGTCAGTACTAATGGAGGGGGGTTTGTCCTGGGGGGTCTCTACTAATAGAAGGGGGTTTGTCTTCGGGGGGAGTCTGTACTAATGGAGGGGGGTTTGTCCTGGGGGTCTGTACTAATGGGGGGGGGTCTGTACTGGGGGGTCTGTACTAATGGAGGGGGGTTTGTCCTGGTGGGGGTTTGTACTAATGGAGGGGGGTGGTTTGTCCTGGGGGGTCTATACTGATGAAGGGGGGTCTGTACTGAGGGAGGGGCTTATACTTAGTGGGGGGTCTGCACTGACAAAGGGGATCTATTCTTAGTGGAGGGGGGTCTGTACTGAGGGGCGACTATAGTTGGTGGAAGGGGGGTGACACCATGTTATACCACACCTGGTGACACCAACCCTAGTGACGCCACTGCAGCTGTGGGCTCTTCTTTCCCCCCTCCCCCTCTCTCCCCCTTCTCCTCACGTGCACTGCTGTGCTAGTGAGCGGCGCTGGCCAGCACAGCCTCCCACTATGTTTCTTCCCCGCCTTCATATCAGCCAGGGAAGAAATAGAATAGAAAAAGGAGCAGAGAAGAGGATTGTGGGACATGTAGTCCAGAGGACTGGCAGCCCCACTGTAACACGGAAACTGCAGCCCGCACAGCATGCTCAGCTGAATGGGAGAGAGAGAGAGCCAGGAGCCCGGGAAAGCTTTCAGGGAAGTACACCCAGGACTCCAGAGGGAGAGGGCAGTGCTGAGAAAACACCATCAGAGAAAGAACCCCGCTGCCCTGCGCCACCAGAGGGAAAGCCATACAGCCTAGCGCCATTCCTGGTGGAGAAAGGAATGGATTGCCAGAATACAGATCTGGGTGCTACCCAGCGGAGTCGCCACGGGCAATTCAGAGTGAGCTGACTCCTGATCAGAGGAACCATTGCTGTATCGCTGGGTCAGGTGAGAGTGCCGATCGCCCATTATCTACTAATGTCCATAGGAACTGCAGTCTCTGACCATCTCCTGTATTATATCTGCAGTCTCTGACCATCTCTTGTATAATGTCTGCAGTCTCTGACCAACTTCTGTACCATGTCTGCAGTCTCTGACTGTCTCTTGTATCATGTCTACAGTCTCTGACTGTCTCTTGTATCATGTCTGCAGTCTCTGACCATCTCCTGTAGTATGTCTGCAGTCTCTGACCATCTCCTGTAGTTTGTCTGCAGTCTCTGACCATCTCCTGTACTATATCTGCAGTCTCTGACCATCTCCTGTACCATGTCTGCAGTTTCTGACCATCTCCTGTACCATGTCTGCAGTCTCTGACCATCTCTTGTATCATGTCTACAGTCTCTGATCATCTCCTGTATTATGTCTGCAGTCTCTGACCATCTCCTGTACTATGATTGCAGTCTCTGACCGTCTCTTGTATCATGTCTACAGTCTCTGACCATCTCCTGTATTATGTCTGCAGTCTCTGACCATCTCCTGTATTATGTCTGCAGTCTCTGACCGTCTCTTGTAGCATATCTGCAGTCTTTGATTGTATCCTGTATTATGTCTGGGGGCTCTTTCTAACAGACAGCCCTCTGTGTGTGCATCAGAGAGACTCCCCTCCAGGTCTCATTAGTGTACTCTCTTCCTGTATTTTCTTTATTGTTAGGAGATCATGGGAGGATCCCAAGGTAAAGAAGACTTCTAATGCCACGTACACACGAGCGGACTTTCAGGCAGACTTGGTCCGGCGGACCGGACTCCGTCGGACAATTCGATCGTGCGTGGGCTCCAGCTAACTTTTTTTCCCCAAAAGTCCAATGGACCTAGAAATAAAACATGTTTCAAATCTTTCCGATGGACTCGAGTCCGGTCGAAAAATCCGCTCGTCTGTATGCTAGTCCGATGGACTAAAACTGACGTTAGGGCAGATATTGGCTACTGGCTATCAACTTCCTTATTTTAGTCCGGTCGTACATCATCACGTATGAATTCGTCGAACTTTGGTGTGATCGTGTGTAAGCAAGTTCATTCGTTAGGAAAGTCCGTCGGAAGTCTGCCGAAAGTCCGTCGCATAGACCGTCGGACCAGTCCGGTCGAAAAGTCTGCTCGTGTGTACGCGGACGCGGCATAAGGGGAGCATCTCTGTGTTTGAGTCATTGCCATAGAAACATTTGTAAAGGGTAGGAGTTGGTAAGATGACCACGCCCATGTGGGGGGCGCCAGAAATATTTCTGCACCCAGGCGTCTGTGACCCTAGGATCGGCTCTGGGGTCTAGGTATTCCAATCATAGATTACATATGCCGATATTGGCTACTGGCTATCAACTTCCTTATTTTAGTCCGGTCGTACGTCATCACGTACGAATTCGTCGGACTTTGATGTGATCGTGTGTAGGCAAGTCCGTTCGTTAGGAAAGTCCGTCGGAAGTCTGCCGAAAGTCAGTCGGATAGACCGTCGGACCAGTCCGGTCGAAAAGTCCGCTCGTGTGTATGCGGCATAAGGGGAGCATCTCTGTGTTTGAGTCGTTGCCATAGAAACATTTGTAAAGTGGAGGAGTTGGTAAGATGACCGCGCCCATGTGGGGGCGCCAGAAATATTTCTCCACCCAGGCGTGTGTGACCCTAGGATCGGCCCTGGGGTCTAGGTATTCCAATCATAGATTACATATGCTATTTATATTAGATCAAAAATATAAGAATTAAGAAAAATATCAGAGAAAATAAAAAAAGACAGTGCTTGTCAATTTCAAAATATAAAACCATATGTGTAAGAAGAGAGATTCCCTTTGAACTACAACTTTTTAACAGGGTTTGGTAACTACTGCTTTACAAATTATATTTGCTGAAAAGTACTAGTTTCCAAAGCCTATTCTTTAGGCACGATGCAAATGGCAGCGGCAGGAAACAGCTGGTTCCTACTGCTGTTTTTGACACCTGTGAGCTGCTAGCTGCAATGCATTTTGTGTGTTCTGAAGGTGCAGGAATTAGGGATGATCGGAGGTGTTAAGGTCTTGGAATTTAGACTTTTCTGAGGTATGAAAACGAAGGAATTGGGTCTGATCTGCCGTCTGAAGCTCCAGGAATTGGGGTGATCCGAGGTGTAAAGCTGCAGGAATTGGGGTGATCTGAGGTCAGATGGTGCAGAAATTGGGGTGATCTGAGGTGTGAAGAGACAGGAATTGGGACTGATTTCAGGTATGAAGGGGCAGCATTTGTGGCTGATCTCAGGTGTGAAGGTACAGGAATTGGCACTGATCTCAGGTGTGAAGGTACAGGAATTGGGACTGATCTCAGGTGTGAAGGGGTAGCAATTGGGACTAATCTTAGGTGTGAAGGTACAGGAATTGGGACTTATCTCAGGTGTGAAGGGGCAGCAATTGGGACTGGTCTCAGGTGTGAAGGGGCAGCAATTGGGACTGATCTCAGGTGTGAAGGTACAGGAATTGGGACTGATCTTAGGTGTGAAGGGGAAGGAATTGGGCCTGATCTCAGGTGTGAATGTGCAGGAATTGGGACTTATCTCAGGTCTGAAGGGGCAGGAATTTGGGCTGATCTGAGGTGTGAAGGGGCAAAAAATTAGACTGATCTGAAGGAACTTTATTAGGATGACCAATATCACATGTTTTTTTCTGACCTCATAGCTCACATTTTCTGACACAAAGTCAGGTTTAAGCTCAATGTTTGTTTGTTGCTATTATTGAAGCTGTTTACAGAAATCCCTTTATAAAATTAACTTTTTCGTGATTGAGAGTGTGAAGTTGACATTTTGTTATATATGATTGGCGCTCTCAATTTCTTAAAAAAAAAATCGGCACACTCTGCTCAAAAGGTTGCCTACCCCTGGGCTACAGAGAGGATACTCAGAGGTTGTGGAAGCTGTAGTCAAGGTCATATATCCTGGTTTATGTCTGGTCCACAGGAAATCATTCAATGAGCAAGTAGAATATGTACGGTTAGTACTTCAACGTTATCGGCAACATGGAGTCAACAGCCAGAAAATTAGAGCTTTTTAAAGACAAAGTCTGATTCCTGGTCAAAATTGTGTCAAAAGATGGCCATTCCATGGATCCAGCAGAGATTGCACCTGTACTTGCATTGAGAGATAAAAGACCAGAGACTGTTGGATAACTTTATTATTGGGGCTTATCTCCTACTACAGCCCCTACATACAAAACGTTTCCAGAAATGCAAAGCCTCTCTACGACTTACTTTTAGTAGACTCAAAACCTACTCTGACTTCAGCACCTGCTAACCAAATCAGAAAGAATAAGAAACCCATAACAAAATTGAAAGGTCAACTTCCCTCCCATCACCCAATAGATTGGACTAATAACCATCAGGAAGTATTGAGCCAGCTTACTGAAGTATTAACTCATCCTCCAGTTATGGGTTATCCAGACTATATTAAGTCATTTGTACTTCACTGTGATGCCTCTCAAGGACTAGGTTCTGTATTATACTAAGAACAGGAGGGGAAATTAAAGGTAATTTCTTATGGATCTAGAACTCGTATACCTGCTGAGAAGAATTACCACATGCACTCAGGGAAGCTAGAGTTTCTAGCAATGAAATGGGCAATTTTGTGACAGATTTCGAGATTACCTATATTACTGTCCATCATGTGTGGTATACACTGACAATAACCCTCTAACTTAATTCCTTACAACAGCAAGGTTGAATGCAACAGGCCATAGATGGTTTGCAGAATTGGCCTACTTAAACTTTACCATTGAGTACCTTCCTGGGAAAATATATATTGATGCAGATGTACTTTATCATATGCCCTTGAGTCCTGAACAGTGCATGCAACAATGTTCACAAGAAGTAGATCCTAAGACCATCAGTAGCATCACCCAAACTATTCAAGTACACCAGAAAGAAAGAATGCCTTGGCTGTGCCAGATGACAATCGCCAATGCAACATCAAAAACAGATCATAGTGCATTAAAAAAAGTAGATCAAATTCCCAAAGAGACAATAAGAACAGCACAAAAGGAAGATCTGGTGATTGGAAAAGTATGGAAGTACAAAAGTCAAAACAAGTTTCCATCAAAGCATAACCGTCAAGGTGAAACCTCTGATCTTTCCATACTTGTGAGTAGGGATGGGCCGAACACCCCCCGGTTCAGTTCGCACCAGAACATGTATGCGAACCCTATTAAAGTCTATGGGACACGAACATGAAAAAATCAAAAGTGCTCATTTTAAAGGTTTATATGCAAGCTATTTCCATAAAAAGTGTATGGGGGACCTGGGTACTGCCCCAGGGGACATGTATCAATGCAAAAAAAAGTTTTTAAAATGACCGATTTTTTTCAGAAGCAGTGATTTTAAGAATGCTTAAAGTAAAACAATAACAGTTAAATATTCCTTTAAATATCGTGCCTGAGGGGTCCCCTTAGTCTGCCTGTAAAGTGGCACATCTGTCTGATGTGTTTTACATTCCCGCAGCAAAATTAAATTTCTAAAGGAAAAAATGGCATTTAAACCTCCCGGTAATATAGATAAAGAATGGCAAAGTCACCAACCAATAATAAAACTTTCCACCAATAAACTCATCTACAAAAAATGTGCTCACATGTGTAACAGAATAGGAATGATCAATACATAAAACAATACATGTGCAAGCTATAAACATCAAAAAAGGGGTGTATACAATGAATGTTCATAAAAAAGTGTTCAAAATCATGTGCAAAACACTAAATGTATCCAGTGAAAATACTAAATAAAGTTCCAATAAAAAATTCAAATAAAAAATTCCAATGTGTAAAACTTTCAAGAGTCTTCACCAGCAAATGAAAAATATGTGTTGACCGTGGTTCAAATGATATCCCTTCATTGTGCTCCCATTGCTCTTACCTTGAGGGCATGGTTCAAATGCCTAGAACCATTCCTAGGACGATCACCTCAGTGTTGGAGCCCACACTCAATCTGGATAGGAGATGGATTCTTGATGCAATAGGTGAATATCTCCTCCAGCCAGGATCCGGATCCACATGTCAAGGAATAGCCTCCAATAGTGTATTACCACAAAAGACCAATTTACTAAAGATAAAATTATGTTTATATCAAACAAACGAAGGATAAGCCAAACAAAGACCAGAATCAGCGTGTTTTCGCCATCTCATACGTCACTTCCGGTCCACGGTGACCACTTCCGGTTCGCGGTGAACGGCTTCCGGTTACGCCTTGCGTCTTACGCGTTACGTCACACCCTCGTGACTTCCTCATGTATTGTGTTATGTATTGATCATTCCTATTCTGTTACACGTGAGCACATTTTTTGTAGATGAGTTTATTGGTGGAAAGTTTTAATATTGGTTGGTGACTTTGCCGCACACACGATTATTTTCAGCACTTTTCTCAAGCATTCACTGCAACTGAGATGTATGCGCAAGATCACTTATCATTTAATTATATACTTTCTATCTTATTTAGGTGACTAGTGATCACCTTATTGATTTTGCAACATCTCCACATTCTCTGTATATATATATATATATATATATATATATATATATATATATATATATATATTTATGGTTGGAGCCCTATGTCCGATATGGACATGGATAACATTTATAGTTAACATAAGACTTACCATCGGAAATAGACCTGGAAGTGTGGACTTACCATATGAAATGGACCTGAAAGTGTGGCTTGGTCTGATGGCCGGTATGCCAAAATAAGGGGGGAAAAACATTCAGGTAGGGGTGTGGTTTTATTAGTTTTAGCTTTGTTTATTGAGCAAGTTTGGTGAATGCTTGTGCTGTTTCCACCTAAGGAGTGGGGATGTACCGGGTAAGGTGGGCAGAGTTTCCCCTGCTAAGTCTCTTAATGACGTGGTCTGGGACCCATGCCAAAATGCTGCCGAGGCTGCCCCGATACTGAAGAGTGACCGGAGTACTGACTGGGGTCGAGGTGTACACTGCGTAGAAGAACCCCCAGGTGTTTGATGAACTGGCAGGCACTCAAGGGTTTGCCCGAAAAGGTAATAGGGGACTAGAGTTTGAGTGTACCGGTAGGAGCGACAGTAGGCGGTCGAGTATGGTTACAGGACCCCGGACGTTGTTTATTTTATAGAGATGGATGTCTATCGTGGGGCTTGATTGCTGGGTTTTAGACGCTGCAAGGTGAAGGAAGAAATGGTGTTGGTAGAGAGCCAACTACACAGAACTTGGCCTGCGGGATTGCTGCGGGTGAACTCGCTGGGCCGCCAGAACCCGTAGTAGGCTAAGTAAATGGCTGCTTGTATGAGCAAACTGGGGAGAAGGCCAAATGGTGAACTAGTAAAGATAGTAAACATGTCCCCGAAGATGGCAGCCTGGAATGAGCATACAGTGGACATTAAACTGGTATTGCCAAGATAATTGCACCAGCCTGCGCAGGAAGGACATAACAGAGCGATGCGGACCTGGCTTCATCAAGAAGATCGCCTCGGACCGGTTGTCGGTGGCGAAAGCCACTGCCTGTCCTGTCCAGATATGACCCTAGAGTTGAGCGGCTGCCATGACCGGGTATAGCTTTAAGAGAGAGGAAGTCCGTGTAAACACGGGGTTTAGGAGTGTCTCTGGAGGCCATGTTCTTGTAAACCAATGGTGGCCAAAATTTGCAGCGAAGCCTGTGGAGGCTGTGGCATCTGTCACTACCTGGGGTGATAAGGGCGACATAGATGGTATAAACATTGATATACCGATCCACGTAGTACGGGACTTTCCGGCATTGATAGGTCCGCTACCGCCGTGGCTTCTAAATTAAGGATCTGCAAGGGGTCCTGTGTGTGGGAGAGGAAGACACAGAAGATCGATCCTGGGGAAATGACCTGTATTGCAAAATTGAGCATTCCCAGGAAAGATTGAAGCTGCTTCTTAGTACACACCCGTGTATGGGTGAAGTCTTGGGGAACTGGCCTGATGCGGGTCAGCTTGTCAAGGGGGAGGCTGGCCTGCGTGGAGTTGTTAGTTCGGAAGAGGTTATTGTAGACCTCGGTTCCAGATTGTTGAGTTTTGGAGACCGCAAGCTGAAAGACGTAATGGTTTTATCAGCGAGTCAAGTGGTGTCTACGTAGTACCTGGCTGCTAGTGCCAGTAAAAGTGAATTTGTTAGGCCGTAGAAAACCACAGAAGGCCAGGTAGATGGCTGCTTGGATGACTAGACTGGGGAATGTGTGAGGTTTGTGACATGTCCGTAAAGATGGCAGTTGTGATGGGCAAGTGTTGCCGTTAGCTATGGGCTGATGCTTCTGGATGCCACATAGAAGGGATCTTACTGTATGGACCGTAGACACAGACGGCTCTCTGGGGTCCTGTAAGGACAGAAAATGCTGGATGCTGGCTAAGTATAGCCTGATAGTGTTATGAGAAGGAGCCAGCTGTGTGTGGCAATACGATACCTGGTGCGGGATGGAACCTGAACTCAACTGACCTAAGCAAGAAGTGATACATAAAATGACGAGTGGATCGTATGAAGATGCCACTGGAGACAACTTGCCGATTAAGTGCCACTGAAGAATGATGTGTGACTGATTGTGTGCCACTGGGAATGTGTTTGTACTGATTGCAAGAAGTCATGCTAAGATGCGAGGCCTGCAATGATTGCAAGAGTTGTGCTTAAATACGTGCTTGCAACGATTGCAAGGGAGTTTGTGTCAATAGAGATGTGTTCGCAGTGACTGTGAGAAGTCTGTATTACTGCATGTGCTTGCACGGACTGCAAGGGGTTATGCTTGGATGCGTGTTCGCAATGATTGCGAGAAGTTATGTTTGGATACGTGCTTGCAATTATTGCAAGAAGTTATGCTTAGATGTGTGCTTGCAACTATTGCAAGAGGTTGTGACTAGATGCGTGCTTGCAATGATTGCAGATGGTTATGCTTGGGTGTATGCTTGCAATGTCTGCAAGAAGTTATGCTTGGGTGTATGCTTGCAATGTTTGCCAGAAGTTATGCTAAGATGCGTGTCTTGTAATGATTGTAAGAGTTGTGCTTAAATGTGTGCTTGCAACGATTGCAAGGGAGTTTATGTCGCTGAAGATGTGTTTGTGTTGACTGTGAAAAGTACGTATTACTGCACGTGCTTGCAAAGACTGCAAGAGTTATGCTTGGATGTGTGCTTGAAACGATTGCAAGAAGTTGTAATTGAATGCGTACTTGCAATGATTGCAAGAAGTTGTAATTGGATGCGTACTTGCAACGATTGCAAGAAGTTATGCTTAAATGCATGCCTGCAATGTTTGCGAGAAGTTTATGATTGGTTGCGTGTTTGAAATGATTGCAAGAAATTGTGCTTGGGTGTGCTTGCAACGATTGCAAGAAGTTATGTTTGGGTGCGTACTTGCAACGATTGCCAGAAGTTGTGCTTGGATGTGCGCTTGCAACGATTGGAAGAAGTTATGTTTGGGTGCGTACTTGCAACGATTGCAAGAAGTTGTGCTTGGATGTGCGCTTGCAACGATTGCAAGAGGAGCACAGTGGCCTCCATAATCCTTAAATGGAAGACGTTTGGGACAACCAGAACCCTTCCTAGAGCTGGCTGTCCGGCCAAACTGAGCTATCGGGGGAGAAGAGCCTTGGTGAGAGAGGTAAAGAAGAACCCAAAGATCACTGTGGCTGAGCTCCAGAGATGCAGTCGGGAGATGGGAGAAATTTGTAGAAAGTCAACCATCACTGCAGCCCTCCACCAGTCAGGGCTTTATGGCAGAGTGGCCAGACGGAAGCCTCTCAGTGCAAGACACATGAAAGCCCACATGGAGTTTGCTAAAAAAACACCTGAAGGACTCTAAGATGGTGAAAAATAAGATTCTCTGGTCTGATGAGACCAAGATAGAACTTTTTGGCCTGAATTCTAAGCGGTATGTGTGGAGAAAACCAAGCACTGCTCATCACCTGTCCAATACAGTCCCAACAGTGAAGCATGGTGGTGGCAGCATCATGCTGTGGGGGTGTTTTTCAGCTGCAGGGACAGGACGACTGGTTGCAATCGAGGGAAAGATGAATGCGGCCAAGTACAGGGATATCCTGGACGAAAACCTTCTCCAGAGTGAGGACCTCAGACTGGGCCGAAGGTTTACCTTCCAACAAGACAATGACCCTAAGCACACAGCTCAAATAATGAAGGAGTGGCTTTGCAACAACTCGACTGTTTTTGAATGGCCCTGCCATTGCCCTGACTTTAACCCAATTGAGCATCTCTGGAGAGACCTAAAAATGGCTGTCTACCAACGTTTACCATCCAACTTGACAGAACTGGAGAGGATCTGCAAGGAGGAATGGCAGAGGATCCCCAAATCCAGGTGTGAAAAACGACCCAAAAAGACTCATGGCTGTAATAGATCAAAAGGGTGCTTCTACTAAATATTGAGCAAAGGGTCTGAATACTTAGGACCATGTGATATTTCAGTTTTTCTTTTTAAATAAATCTTCAAAAATGTCAACAATTCTGTGTTTTTCTGTCAATATGGGGTGCTGTGTGTACATTAATGAGGAAAAAAAATGAACTTAAATGATTTTAGCAAATGGCTGTAATATAACAAAGAGTAAAAAATTTAAGGGGGTATGAATACTTTCTGCCCCCACTGTATATATATATATCTATATATATATAGATATATATATATATATCTATATATATATAGATATATATATACACACATACACACACACACACACACACACACACTAAGCTGCCTGCACGCCACTAACTAACGTTCTCTCAATCATTACACTATATACGGCCGCTGTATAAGCAGCCTTATATAGTGTGGGGTGTGGACTTAGCCCCCTGAGCCATGATTGGCTAAAGGCAGCCTGCCTTTGGCCAATCATGGCTCTCACAGCAGAGCACGCTGTGATTGGCCAGAGCATGCAGGTCAGGTGCGTGCTTTGGCCAATCATCAGACATTAATGCACTGCGATTTAAAAGTGATCTTGTGGTGAATCCGCCAAGGAGACCACTTTTATCTTAAAGAGAAATGCACGGCGTTCCCGAAAATACTGGGGTTATGGCAGCTAGCTGCTGCCATGAAGAGATGGGACATTTAGGAGTTGAAATGACTGTAACTCTAATCAGTAATAGATTATTTTGGCCACATATGCAAAGCGACACTGAGCATTAGATCACTGGACAGTGTACTTGTTTGAAGGATAAAGGCCCAAATAAGCCTACTTGTGCTCCATTGAATAATATTGTAACAATTTATCATTTTGAGATGGTTTCCCTTGACTTTCTGAATCTTGAAGCATGTAGGTGGCTATGAGTATATCTTAGTGGTAATAGACCATTTTACAAGATTTGCTCAGGCATATGCAACCAAGAACAAGTCAGCTAAATCTGTTGCAGATAGACTATTCTATGATTTTGTCTTGAAATTTGGATTTCCAACTAAAATTCACCATGATATGGGTAGAAAGTTTGAAAATCAACTGTTTTTGGCATTGGGGAAGCACTGCCACATCCAAAACTCTTATACAACTCCATACCACCCATAAGGTAATAGACAAGTTGAAAGGTATAATCGTACCCTATTATCCATGCTTTGTACCTTGTCACCAGAAATAAAAAGGGACTGGAAAAAATTCACTTGCAAAGGTAGTACATGCCTATAATTGTACTTGGAGTGAAGCTACAGGATATTCTCCTTTTTTCTTACTGTTTGGAAGATCTCCTCGACTACCGATTGACAGCATGTTTGACACTCTAGTCAGTGAAAAATACAAAACACAATCTGAATATGTGAACACATGGACATAAAGAATGACTGGAGCTTATGATGTTGCTTCAAAAACAGCTACTCAAGCTGCACAAAGAGGAAAAGAACACTATGAAAAGAAAGTTCATTGTACTGAACTAATACCTGGTAGTAAAGTTCTTGTACGTAACCTTACTTAACAAGGAGGTCCTGGAAAATTGAGAAGACAGAAGACAATTCTGTAAGTGATATTAAACAAAGTGAATGTTCATCACGAAACACGGAAGATGACATTTTATCACCAGAAAACTCAGTAGAGAGTGTTGAAAGTGTTGGAGATGAGAAAGGGGATGATTCAGATTCACTTCCTCCAAGAACAATACAACCAAGCAGAGACAAGACAACCAAAGATTTTGACTTATGCCATTTTGGGTCAACCAAGTACTGTTACCAGAAATCCAACTGTACAGGTCATAGACTGTAGTCATGGATTACCTGTTTACCCTAACTGGTATTTAAGACCAGAATATTTTGCTGAAGAATCTAAAATTTGGTAAAAATTGGTTATGTGTAGTGTTCTAATGTTTTTTCACTGTGACATTGTGCTATAGTTCCCTGTACCAAATATGTTACATGTTACTTTCTTTTTGGTTAAAGATGCATTCTTATTACAGATGGTAAAGCAAAAACAGTTTAGGTGATGGAACTAGATTACAGAGGAAAAAAGGTTGTCCGGAAATGGAAAAAGAAAAAGAGTAAACAAATAATGTTATTCCTGTTATTCTGATTCCTCCTGTATTGAATTGTATTGTACTTGTACTGTCTGCCCTAATGTTGTAAAGTGCTGTTGGCACTATATAAATCCTGTATAATAATAATAAATAATAATAATATTGATGGAAACTATCAGCTGACATTGCCACTGTACATTTAGTCTTCTGCCATTCTCCGATAAGAAAAGGGACAAAAGTAAAAGTGTGTCCCCTAGTTCTTCATCATCTTTAATTTACTTACAGTAATTTACACAAATATGTGTGGAATGGGTTTACTAAACAGTTTGCTGCACTAGCAAAAAGACATCGCCAGGTACTAAAGCGCAATGGGCCTAGTGAGAAACTGTGGCTTAACACAGGGAGCAGTTGTCACAGAGGAAGTTTCCTCAAGCAACCAGGATTGCTACTTACCCAGGACTCTCCCTAAAGCTACTGTAAGATTGCAAGAAAACTATGCTTTATCATAGCCCATCTGCTTATATCGAGGACGACAACATTTTGTGAGGGAGAGTGTAATGCCCCGTACACATGAGTGGAATGAGCTTTTCATCGTATATTCCGATCATGTGTATGCCTCATCTGACTTTTTACGTCGAAAATTTTGACGGACCTAGAAAGGGAACATGTTCTAAATATTTCCGACGGAACAACATAGCAATTGCTATGCTGTTGACAGCAGGGGCGTAACTACCACCATAGCTACCCATGCGGGCGCTACGGGGCCCGCAGCCGAGTGGGGCCCAGTGAGGATAAGAGCACCGCCGGCACAATCTCCCAGCCAGGGGAAGAGAGAGGAGAGGAAGAGGCGAGCTGTCCGCAGAGAGCTGAATTGCCCGATGTAAGAGCTTTCATTAGAACTTCCAGTGTTCCCGGGGCTCACGTCACATAGCTCCACCTTTTGGCCCGGTGCCTTTGATAGACAGAACGCTGATCCAATGCGGGACATGTGACGTCATCAAAGGCGTCGGGCCAAGAGGTGGGGCTATGTGACGATGAGCCCCACCTCACGTGGGGCTGTATGGGGCACAGGCAGACCAGGCTGTATTGGGCACAGGTCACGCTGTATGGGGCACGCTGTATGGGGCACAGGTCATGCTGTATTGGGCACAGTTCACGCTGTATTGGGCACAGGTCACGCTGCATTGGTCACAGGTTACGCTGTATGTGGCACAGGTCACGCTGCATTGACACTAGGGCAGCTGTGGGGGGGGCTGTTTGTAGGGGGCCCCATACAACATTTTGCTATGGGGCCCTGCTATTTCTAGTTACGCCCCTGGTTGACAGCCTGTGTGCTCCTTAACCACTTCTTGTCCTTATGACATACCTTTACCTCCTCAGACTGGAGCAGTAATATCAGGACCATAGCTGCAGCATCGGGTGTACTTGACAGAGTGAGTGAAACTTCCGTTGTTCCTCCCCCTCAGTGATGTCAGAAAACCGGAAGCAACGAGGATCCTAAAAAGGGGAGGCCCAACATTAAATCAGAACTAAAGGCAAAACTTTTTTAATCTTATTTTCGATAGAGTAAGAGAAGGTTATAACTAGGGATGAGCTCGATGTTTGGGTCGAACATAAGTTCGACTCGAACTTTGGGTGTGCGCCGAACAGCGGCGTTCGCGGTAAATTTGAGCGCCGCGGAATACCCCATAATGCACTGCGAGATCGCAGTGCATTGCTGTATGATGATTGGCCAAAGCATGCACCTGACCTTCATGCTTTGGCCAGTCACAACCCGCTCTGCTGAGAGAGCCATAATTGGCCAAAGGCAGGGTGCCTTTGGCCATTCATGGCTCAGGGGGACTAAGTTCACGCCCCAAACTATATAAGGCTGCCTATACGGCGGCCGTGTGTAGTGCTGTTGGCGTGGAGATAGCTCGAGTTAAGCAAGCAGGTTATTCAGTTAGTGGCAGTGTATTTGATAGATAGATATATATATATATATATATATATATATATATATATATATATATATATACTCTGCATTGGGCATAGACTATATATTCAGTGTTTACTCGATATTCAGTCAGTGCAGGCAGTGTATTAATAAATATATATATATATATATATATATATATATATATATATATATATATATATAATATATAATATACATACACAGTATCTCACAAAGTGAGTACACCCCTCACATTTTTGTAAATATTTTATTATATCTTTTCAGGTGACAACACTGAAAAAATGACACTTTGCTACAATGTAAAGTAGTGAGTGTACAGCTTGTATAACAGTGTAAATTTGCTGTCCTCTCAAAATAACCCAACACACAGCCATTAATGTCTAAACTGCTGTCAACAAAAGTGAGTACACCCCTAAGTGAAAATGTCCAAATTGGGCCCAATTAGCCATTTTCCCTCCCGGTGTCATGTAACTCGTTAGTGTTACAAGGTCTCAGGTGTGAATGGGGAGCAGGTGTGTTAAATTTTGTGTTATCGCTCTCACTCTCTCATATTGGTCACTGGAAGTTCAACATGGCACCTCATTGCAAAGAACTCTCTGAGGATCTGAAAAAAAGAATTGTTGCTCTACATAAAGATGGCCTAGGCTATAAGAAGATTAACAAGACCCTGAAACTGAGCTGCAGCACGGTGGCCAAGACCATACAGCGGTTTAACAGGACAGGTTCCACTCAGAACAGGCCTCGCTATGGTCGACCAAAGCAGTTGAGTGCACGTGCTCAGCGTCATATCCAGAGGTTGTCTTTGAGAAATAGACATTTGAGTGCTGCCAGCAATGCTGCAGAGGTTGAAGGGGTGGGGGGTCAGGTTGTTAGTGCTCAGACCATACCCCGCACACTGCATCAAATTGGTCTGCATGGCTGTCGTCCCAGAAGGAAGTCTCTTCTAAAGATAATGCACAAGAAAGTCTGTTTTCTGAAGACAATCAGACTAAGGACATGGATTACTGGAATCATGTCTTGTGGTCTGATGAGACCAAGATAAACTTATTTGGTTCAGATGGTGACAAGCGTGTGTGGCAGCAACCAGGTGAGAAGTACAAAGACAAGTGTGTCTTGCCTACAGTCAAGCATGGTGGTGGGAGTGTCATGGTCTATTGCTGCATGAGTGCTGCCGGCACTGGGGAGCTACAGTTCATTGAGGGAACCATGAATGCCAACATGTACTGTGACATACTGAGGCAGAGCATAATCCCCTCCCTGCCAGGGCAGTATTACAACATGATAACCACCCCAAACACACATCCAGGACGACCACTGATTTGCTAAAGAAGCTGAGGGTAAAGGTGATGGACTGGCCAAGCATGTCTCCAGACCTAAACCCTATTGAACATCTGTGGGGCATCCTCAAACGGAAGTTGGAGGAGCGCAAGGTCTCTAACAACTACCAGCTCAGAGATGTCATCATAGAGGAGTGGAAGAGGACTCCAGTGGCAACCTGTGAAGCTCTGGTGAACTCCACGCCCAAGAGGGTTAAGGCAGTGCTGGAAAATAATGTTGGCTACATAAAATATTGACACTTTGGGCCCAATTTGGACATTTTCACATAGGGGTGTACTTACTTTTGTTGGCAGCAGTTTACACTTTAATGTCTGTGTGTTAAGTTTTTTTGAGGGGGACAGTAAATTTACACTGTTATACAAGCTGTACACTCACTACTTTACATTGTAGCAAAGTGTCATTTCTTCAGTGTTGTCACATGAAAAGATATAATAAAATATTTACAAAAATGTGGGGGTTTACTCACTTTTGTAAGATACTGTGTGTATATATATATATATATATATATATATATATATATATATATATACTCTGCATCCAGTGTAGCCTATATCTACAGTGCATTCTGTGGTGTACTGTTTCTAATACACTTCTGGCGTTGTACACGGTATCTAATACAGTGTGTACAGTTTGTGTACAGAATGCACAGTACAAAAATACATCATGTCCGGAAGACCACCAAGGAGGGGCAGACGCTCACAGGCCACTAAAAGAGGAAAAGGTACTTTTGTAATACTCTGAATACAAATGTGAAAATTGACAAATGCGTTGATGCGCTAATCTGTTATATTTCACAACTGAATTTGCATTTATACTTTGATGCGTTTATATGCATTTGTCAATTTTCACATTTGTATTCAGAGTATTTATCTATTATTAGGTCTGCTTACCTTATAGAGGTATTGTGTTTCCCACATCCACATGCGTTTATTTAGACGCAGTTGTTCTATCATGCTATAATTTAGTAGCATGTCTAACACACTCTAGTGCAGCATAATCCTTTTTACATTTGTCATTTTGCACGCGTATGAGATGTGTTTAACACACGCAGCTGAGTAGTGCTTTACTAAGTTTTGTGTGGCTCGCAGGATCTTTCCCATTAAGGTATAGCAATAGGTGCCCCAAGTACTTGCAGCCAATCTGCTAGCAGTACACCACCATCCGATTTTATCAGGCAAATTTCCCTACCCCAGTTGCTGAACCGTAAAAAGAAATTCGGTCCCAGACATCCACATGCTCAGCATCTAAATGCTAGCTTGGCCAAATTTCTAGCACTGCAACTGCTGCCTTTTCAGCTGGTAGACTCTGCCCCCTTTCTTGAATTTGTGGAATGTTCTGTACCTCAGTGGCAGGTTCCAAAACAACATTTATTTTCACGGAAGGCCATTCCGGATCTCTACCGGCATGTGGAAGGCAATGTTTTGGCCTCATTGGACAGGGCGGTGAGCAGTAAGGTTCATATAACTGCTGACTCATGGTCCAGTAAGCATGGGCAGGGATGTTACCTTTCCTTCACGGTGCACTGGGTAACTCTGCTGGCAGCTGGTAAGGATGAAGGACAGGGTTCAGTGTTGTTGAAGCTTGTTCCACCACCATGCCTCCAAAATGCTAGTGGTGATTCTGCCACAGCTCTCTCCTCCACCCCCTCCTCTTCTTCTTCTTCTATGGCCTCTTCTGCAGATTTGTCCTCTGAACCAGAGGTGCTCCGTAAGCATTCAAGGGGCTACGTAAGTAGTCAGGCTAAAAGATGCCATGCGGTGCTTGAGTTGGTCTGCCTAGGAGACAGGAGCCACACTGGGGCAGAGATTCTGTCAGCTCTGCAGGGGCAGGCTCAGATGTGGTTGACACCCCGCCAGCTTCAGCCAGGAATGGTTGTATGCGACAATGGCACCAACCTTCTCTCTGCCCTCTGACAGGGACATTTGACCCATGTTCCATGTTTGGCACACACCCTGAATTTGCTGGTGCAGCGGTTCTTGAGCAGGTACCCAGGCTTACATGATCTCCTGAGGCAGGCCAGAAAAGTCTGTGGTCATTTCCACCGGTCATACAATGCCAGTGCTCGGCTGGCTGACATTCAAAGGGAATGCAACCAGCTGACCAACCGCCTCATTTGTGACATGCCCACGAGTTGGAACTCAACGTTGGCAATTCTGCAGCAGCTGCACACGCAGCAGAGGGCCACCAATAAGTACCTGTGTGAGTATGGCACCAGGACAGGGTCAGGGGAGCTTGGCTTCTTTTCACCATGCCAGTGGCTACTGATCAAGGATGCATGCACTGTCCTGTCACCATTTGAGGAGGCCACAAGGATGGTGAGCAGCGACAATGCATGCATTAGTGACACTGTCCCTCTAGTCTTACTGTTGGAGCACACCCTTCATGCAATCATGGACAGGGCACTTGAGGCAGAACAGCGGGAGGAAGAGGAGGACTTCCTTACCTCTCAAGGCCCCCTTATCCAGATAGCATTCCTGCGGGCCTGCCAAATACACAGGAAGAGGAGGAGGAGGAGGACTGTGTCAGCATGGATGTAGAGGATAACAATCAGCAGCAGTACTCAAGGGATGGTTTTCAGTCCCCAGAAACCCAGTGTTTCTGGGGACGATGTTGTACCCAAACAAAATTTATGTCCTTTTTTCACCTCCAAATAGAGCTTTCTTTTGGTGGTATTTGATCACTACTGCGTTTTTTATTTAAAAAAAAACAAAAAAACACAATATTTTGTACTTTTTGCTATAGTATCCAAAAACAAAAATAATATTAAAAAAAATTCTTCATTAGTTTAGACCGATATGTATTCTTCTACATATTTTTGGTAAAACAAAATTTGCAATAAGCGTATATTGATTGGTTTGCACAAAAGTTATAGAGTCTACAAAATAGAGGATAGATTTATGGCATTTTTATTATTACTAGTAATGGCGGTGATCTGCGATTTTTATCGGGACTGCAACATTGCGATAAACACATTGGACACTTTTGACACTTTTTTGGGACCAGTGACATTTATACAGGGATCAGAGCTAAAAATAGCCACTGATTACTGTATAAATGTCACTGGCAGGGAAGGGGTTAACACTAGGGGGGTTAAGGGGTTAACTGTGTTCCCTATGTGTGTTTCTAACTGTGGGGGGAATGTGGCTGATTAGAGGAGGAGACAGATCATTATCCTTACTTAGTAGGTACACACAATCTGTCTCCTCTCCCCTGACAGAAGCGGGATTTGTGTGTTTACACACACAGATCCCGGTTCTCTCTCTGTCACGAGCGATTCGCAGGTGCCCAGCAGTCATCGCGCCCGCCGGGCATACGCATTGGATCCGGAAAAACGCAGCAGCATGCGCGCATCTGCTACAGCATCTTAAAGAGCCGACGTACAGCTACGATGGCTTGCACAGCTGTGCCAACCTGCAGCAGTATAATTGTGACTGTTGGTCGAGAAAGGGTTATTGGAGTAGTTTCCTGAATATCCCAGAGGACTTGGCATGCAAACAGGAATATTATATATTTTCATAGCTTTTGCAGGCTATGAAATCCAAAATTACAGTTTCGTGTGATTTAACAGGTCTTAAACAATACCTGTTTGAACAGATGATACCACGTGGTTTGTGGATTAAAAAGATACTCACCACAGTCTACACAAACAAATGTGTAACCAGGTGGAACGCAATCCTGAGTAAGTGCTCTTTTGACTTAAAGGATAAGTTCACCTTTTGGAACATGTTACATATTCCACCTTTTTTTTTTAGGGTGAAATATGTTTCCAATGCTGCAGCTGCTGCCTGACCCTCCCCCCTTCCTGTGACGCAAGTATGGGGAGAAGTTCCCCATACAAGCTATCACTTTTTGAAATCAACGTGGCTGTGCTTGACTCCGCCCACACGGCTGTGTAATTCATTCACACAGCTCTGTGTGTGAATGAACTACAAACCCTGATATCCTTTGTGGCTGTTGGCTAGTAGGAGCGCCATGGTAGTTCATTGATTCTGTCAGTGTATCTGCTTGCCTGTAAGATCTGCTGATTGCTGGTGCAATGCTTTAACCTCCCTGGCGGTATGATTATGTCAGATTTTTGCATCTCAAAGCGGTACAATTATTTTGCATAGAAATTTGGCGTTTTTTATTGTAGGCCTGTAATTCTTATCAATAACACACTTATATCTGTCCAAACAAGAGTCTAGGAGATATCCCAGGTATGATAAAGTTTGAAACACAAAATCATAAATTATAATATAATAAATAAATAAAAATAATTATAAAAAACAATAATATAATAATAATAAAATGAATTTCCCCACGATTCACTATCGCTCAATTCTGCAAGTGTTCTAATTTACTAACACTGTTTTCTAGCTGGTCTAAAACCACTTTTGACGTAAAGGGAGACTTTTTGGTTGCTATGGACAATCTCCAGTTTCCAGGCAGAAAGAACAGTATATATCCTATAAAATTGCATGCAGGGCACTGGACAAACCACTAGGGACAAAAGGGATGTGAAATAATTTCATACAGTAATGTAATCTGTAAGATTACAGTGTACTGTATGTGTTATGATTTTTAATTTTTTTTAATTTGCCGCCGGGCTTTGCCTCCATGCGTCGCAACGCTCGCAGGAAACTGAGCCAGGAACACAGAGGCTTCGGGCGGAGAAGACAGCCCGCAGACACAGCGGGGGGACATCGCAGGATCCTGGGGACAAGGTAAGTATACTGCACCAGGATCCTACAATGCAATCCCAAGTGTGGCTCAGGATTACTGCTAATGGTACTGAAATTTAACCTCGAGCCACACTCTGGAAAACCGCCAGGGAGGTTAAAGGCTTCAAATAAATACATAAATGCACATGTTTTTACCTGCAAAAAAAGTGCATTTATTTATTTATTTAAAGTGAACTTATCCTTTAATTAATTTAATTGTGGAGCGGGATAAAATTGAGTCTTGTTAAATTGAATACTGACAATAAACTGCCTAAAGAATCGTTCCATAAATTCCAGAAATTTACAAGATATAGTAACTATCATGCCTTCAGCCTATAAAGGAAAAATAATGTCTTCTGGACTTGCAATATCAACATTGCCCACTAGATGCCACTCTCAACAAAGGACTATTGATGGGTAGTGTTCTATGGTCAATAGACATTTCCTGTCATAATACTAAGAACTAGCCCACTTCCTATTGCAACTCTTTCATCTTCACCATGAGAAGGACAGAATGCAAGGGAGCCAGCTAAGCCTGTACTGCATGTTCTTAGGAATTCTTAACCCTCTAGGGCAGCATCACTGCGTGTGTACCACATGTGTACATCCTACCTTATATGACCACCACCTGTTCATCGTAATAAAGATCCAAAGTTACAGACAGTCTGGTTATTGTAGGATTCAAGGTTTAAACTGTATGTTGAGCTACATACATGCCAGGGGCAAACGTGTAGCGAGAAGAGAACAGCGACTATCCAGCAAGTGGGATTTAGGACAGTGACTACAGAGAGGTCTGCTACCCTGTCAGCGCAGTCACCTGCATATGGCAATACAGCAGTCTCTACACAGGCAAGCATTCCTACAAGCAACATGTCACATAGCCAGGCATCCTCACTCAAGACAAGGTCCCAAGTTTTCGGCTCCTCTAGATCTTCCTCCGCAAGCAATGCACTCGAAATCGCATGTGCAAAAGCTGAAGCCGCCAAGGCCCGAGCAGCATTTGCTGAACAAGAAATGCAGATTAAAAAGGAGAAAGTGAGGCTAAAGGCACAGTTAGAGGCGGAGAAAGTGAGACTGAAGGCTGAGAAAGCGCAGCAACAGTTAGAGGCAGAGAAAGCACAGCAACAGTTAGAGGGCGAGGAAGTGCAGCAACAGTTAGAGCCCTTTCACACCGAGCCACCCATATCGTCGACAGTAAAACGCCGCTATTTTTAGCGGCGTTTTACCATCGGATTAGCAGCGAATTTCGGTCACTAGCGGGGGCGTTTTTACCCCCCGCTAGCGGCCAAGAAAGGGTTAAAACCGGCCGCAATAGCGGCGTTTTGCCGGCGGTATCCCAGCGCTGCCCCATTGATTTCAATGGGGAGGAGCGGTAAACACACACCGCTCCTTCACCACTCCAAAGAAGCTGCTGACAGGACTTTTCCTGATGTCCTGCCAGCGCAGCGCTCCGGTGTGAAAGCCCTCAAGCCCTCAGGCTTTCACACTGGAGACAATGCTGCAGCTGTTTGAGAGCAGATTGCAGGCACTATTTTTAATGCTATAGCACCTGCAAAATGCCCTCGGTGTGAAAGGGGTTTAAGAGCAAGAAATGCAGATTATCAAGGCACAGTTAGAGGCCGAGGAAGCCCTCCAGAAGTAACCCTAGAGAAACTCACTGTAGAGAAAGAAGCAGTAGCCGCCATAGCCGAAGCATAGGCCTTAGAATTAGCTGTATACCAGAGAAGTGAATGCAGCAGACGCAGCAATATTCTCGATCCAGAAGCTGAAACTCAAGATTCTCTACAACGAACTTCAGATTACATCAACCAACATTTTAAGCCAAGCAGTGACAAAGATAACGTCAAAGAGACAAGCCAAAGACACTACACGGTACCGTCAGCGACAAGCCTACAAACAGGAGAAATCCATGCAAAGTGACGCCTCCTACGAAAGACTCCCTAAACGTGAGATAACAGAGCCTTCTAATCGTCCTCCAGAACCAACGTTCAAGTCAGAACGGTATGACAGATCTTGGCTCGACACCCTCAAAAGATATGACTACACACAGCCATTTCACCATGGCAACACACAGCAGGCTAACCAAGCCACCATAGATTTTGCAAGGTTCTTTGCACGATGTGAGTTAGTCACCAAAGGACTTGAAAAGTTTAATGACTGCCCTGAAGGCTACAGAGCCTGGCGGTCTTCCTTTCAAAATGCCATCAGAGACTTAGATCTGTCTTGCAGTGAAGAAATAGACCTCCTGATCAAATGGCTTGGAAACGAGTCTGCCGAGCATGCTACGCGAATCAGGACAATAAATATAAACTACCTAGACACTGGTCTTAAAATGATTTGGGATAGACTTGATGAGTGTTATGGTTCAGCAGAAGCAGTAGAAAGCCCACTATTCAAAAGACTTGATAACTTCCCCAAAATACCTAACAAAGCCTACCAGAAACTTAGGGAGCTAAGTGATTTGCTCATGGAACTTCAAGTAGCTAAATCCGAGGGAGACTTACAAGGACTTGCATTCCTTGACACAGCCAGAGGTGTCAACCCCATTGTACAAAAGTTACACTATAACTTGCAAGAGCAGTGGATTACACATGGATCCCGATTTAAAAGACAGTATGATGTTCCATTCCCTCCTTTTTCTGTTTTTGTGGACTTGGTGTGTCAGCAAGCTAAAACAAGAAATGATCCAGGTTTTGATTTTACATTGCATGTGCTGCTCCTTCAGGACTCAATCCCTATAAACCTCCAGTAGCAGTACACAAAACTAACGTGACTCCTCCAGATTCTTTTCACAGGTCTGCCAGCTTCTCAAACTCAGAGACAAAGGTCAAAGATCCTGGTAAGCAGGGTCCCTTGCATCGGAAGCCACATCCTCTCCTAAAATGCAGAGCCTTCAGAGAGAAAACCCTGCAGGACCGCAAGGCCTTCCTCAAGGAGAACCACATCTGCTACAGGTGCTGCTCTTCCACATCTCACCTCGCCGAGGACTGTAAGGTCAGTTTAAAATGCACAGAATGTGACAGCTCAGATCACAACACAGGTTTACATCCTGGGCCAGCTCCATGGACTTTACAACACACTTTCAGCACTAGTGAGCATGGCGGGGAGGAAGCGCGCACCATTACAACTACACCAGAGATCACTGCACAATGTACAGAGGTCTGCAAGGGAGTCATAGGTGGCAGGTCCTGCTCCAAAATCTGCCTAGTCAGAGTCTACCCAGCAGGCCAAAAAGACAAAGCTATTAAGCTTTACGCAATTCTGGATGACCAAAGTAACAAGTCATTAGTCAGCTCAACCTTCTTTGGCATTAAAGGCCCCAGCATCCCCTACTCCTTAAAAACTTGTGCAGGAATAGTGGAGACGGCGGGGAGGAGAGCATCCGGTTACCAAGTCGAGTCCATTGACGGACAATCATGCTTATCTTTGCCAACTCTTATCGAATGCAAACAGATCCCTGACCATAGATCTGAAATTCCTACACCAGATGTGGCTGCTCATCACCCACACTTAAAACGCATAGTGCATCTGATACCAGAACTTGATCCTCAGGCTCAGATTATCCTACTCCTTGGGAGAGATATCTTACGAGTCCACAAATCAAGAGCTCAAATTAATGGTCCCAACAACGCTCCTTATGCTCAGAGGTTAGACCTCGGATGGGTCATCATAAGGGATGTCTGTCTAGGAAGCGTGCACAAACCTAACTCCGTTAGCAGCATGCTCACAAATACCCTAGAGAATGGGCGTCCCTCTCTTTTCCAGCTGTGCCACAACCACTTCCTTGTAAAGGAATCGCCCTACACCACCCACTTGTCTTGTCCCTTCACAAGCCCCACTAGTGACAACTTCGCCTGTGACAGTGACCGAGACCATTTAGGGTGCACAATCTTTCAAAGAACTAAAGATGACAATGTCTATTGAGGACAAACTCTTCTTAGAAGTAATGGAGCAAGGACTAATCAAAGATAGCACAAACAGCTGGGTCGCAACTCTTCCCCAGACCACAGAGACAACGCTTACCCAATACCAGAGAACAAGTGCTACAACGTTTCACTTCCCTTAGAGGTAATTTACAAAGAAAGCCAGAGATGAGAGAACATTTATTTTCTTTCATGGGGAAGATCTTTAAGAACGGTCACACCGAGATAGCTCCCATCCTTAAAGACTCTGAAGAGTGTTGGTACCTTCCTATATTCGGAGTGTACCATCCTAAAAAGCCAGGTCAAATCAGAGTAGTGTTTGACTCTAGTGCCAAATTCAAGGGTGTCTCCTTGAACGATGTCCTCTTGACAGGTCCAGACTTCAGCAACAAACTCCTGGGAGTGCTCTTATGCTTCCGCAAAGATTCTATTGCCCTCATAGCTGACATCCAACAGATGTTCCATTGCTTCCTGGTCAAAGAGGAAGACAGAAACTTCCTAAGGTTCCTTTGGTTCAGAGACAATGACCCTTCCAAAGACATCTCAGTATCGCATGAGGGTACACATCTTTGGAAATAGCCCTTCACCTGCAGTCGCTATCTACAGACTCAGACATTCCGCCCAAGAAGGGAAACTTGAGTATGGCTCAGATGTAAAGCAATTTGTAGAGAAAGACTTTTATGTAGATGGCTGTTTGAAATCCTTACCTTCCAGTGAGTCTGCAATCTGTCTTCTTAAAAGAGCACAGGAAATGCTCGCTTGTTCTGATCTCAGGCTTCACAAGATTGCTTCCAACAACAAAGATGTAATGGAAGCTTCCCCTGCTCAAGACCATTCTAACGATCTAAGAGACTTAGATCTAGGTACAGACTCTTTACCTGTGCAGCACAGTTTAGGTCTATTTTGGGACTTGAAATCTGATTCCTTTACCTTCCAAATAAATGGAGAAGAAAAGCCTTTCACTCGCAGAGGTGTCTTGTCCACAATCAACAGCCTATATGACCCATTAGGATTTGTGGCACCTGTAACAATTCAAGGTAAAGCCCTACTTAGAGACTTGACTCATGAAACATCCAACTGGGATACTCTTGGGTAGAGTGGAAGAACTCTCTATCAGTCTTATCTGATCTCCATGTTTCACGCCCATATGCTCCCATACCTTCTACACAGAGCCAAAGCCTTTGCATATTCTGTGATGCCTCTATCAAGGCAATAGCTGCTGTGGCCTACTTAAGAACTGTCGACATTACAGCATGATGCCACGTAGGAATTCGTCATGGGCAAGGCAAAGCTAGCTCCACACCCTGAGCACACTGTACCTAGGCTAGAACTTTGTGCTGTAGTACTAGCTGTTGAACTAGCAGAACTAATAACCTCAGAGATGGACATTGACCTCATGGATATCCAGCTCTACACTGACAGCAAGGTAGTGCTAGGCTACATCTACAATGAGACCAGACGTTTCTATGTCTACGTCAACAACAGAGTGTTGAGGATTAGGAGATCCATCCGTCCAACACAATGGCGCTACGTACCTACTGACCATAATCCTGCAGACCATGCTACAAGAGCTGTTGATGCATGTAACCTTTAAAGACACAACATGGTTAGGGATGAGCTTCGAGTTTGAGTCGAACTCATGATCGACTCGAACATCGGCTGTTCGCAAGTTAGCTGAACAGCGAACAATTTGGGGTGTTAGCGGCAAATTCGAATGCCGTGGAACACCATTTAAAAGTCTATGGGAGAAATCAAAAGTGCTAATTTTAAAGGCTTATATTCATGGTATTGTCATAAAAAGTGTTTGGGGACCTGGGTCCTACCCCAGGGGACATGGCTCAATACAAAAAAAAGTTTTAAAAACGGACGTTTTTTCGGGAGCAGTGATTTTAATAATGCTCAAAGTGAAACAATAAAAGTGTAACTGGGGGGTGTCTATAGTATGCCTGTAAAGGGGTGCATGTTTCCCGTGTTTAGAACAGTCTTATATAATCAGGAAGAAGACCCCAGGGATTTTATGGGTGGGAGGGAGATGGGAAGTAAAGGTATGTATAAAGGTGAGAGGAATCAAGATATGATAAAACTATATAATGCTTTATTTAAAATTGCACAAAAATAGAAAATTTAAAAAACAATGAAGTATACAATAACTGCACTCGATCATAGACATGAGGGTTCTACTAGTGAAGAACACATACATAAATTATACATATGGAAAAATCCAACATGTTTTGGAATGTTTGGGATATTAATTCCTTCTTCAGGGATTTCCTGTGCAGTTGTAATATATAGTCTGCAAAGTGTATGGAAATAAAGACATACTAAACCAAGGTCAAAAGTAGTAACAATATACAATCTTGTGGACATATATAAATTAAGGGGCTTGGGAAAGGGGACAAAAAGAATGATAATAGTCATAAAAAAGACTTACTAGTTTACATGATTATAGTTGTTTACAAGGATCAGAGAGGATAAGATGTTGAAAGATGATACTCCAAGTTCTGATCTCCCAAATTATAAGAAAAGAGGAAGTAACTCTGTAGATGGAGCAATTCGATGCCTCAGTCCATATATTTTTGCAACGTTGTACGGTCCGCAAGGAACGGCTCAAATTGACATAGGTGCCAAGTCCTAAGATATAAGGATAGTGTATATAGACAGGTATACTATACTACTATAGGGTATAATATGTATATATAGCGCATAGTGTGTGGAAGCTATAAGGGCTGGCTAAACTTGGTGAATATACAGATGAGAGAGATCTATAAAATAGTGGAGCATATATAAACCATACTCTATAGTGGTGACCATGGACTTAATACAGCGAGCCTATGGGGTAGCTGCAGAGAAAATCTGGAGCCCATATATCATATATAGGGATAAGTTCTTTTAAAAGCTGGGTAGGTAAATGGTTACACTTAAGTTGTGAATGGAGTCATATGTTAAATGCTCATCTAGTATGCTTAGAGTATATGGTAGATGATTAGAATATACAAAAGTCCTGGAGTATAGACAAAATATAGTAAGAATGGGCACAAACAAAAGTACTTACTCTATGGATAAGAGTCCAGGCCAGTCTGCTCCTGATGGGAAGTCAGGGTGTATGACAGAGACGAACATACTCTGGAGATATATGCCAGCTGATTGTGAGATAAGCCCGCCCCCAGAGGGGCGGGAAGTCTCACAATCAAGTCTAATAGTACAGAGGACGAGAGCAAAGGGGAGGACTGCATCAATTAGGCGGCACACCTCCAACAGCTGACTGAAGTGTCAGCAAGGAGGTATTACGTTGCCTAATGCTCATTCCCCCCGGCGCAGCGGCGTCTGGCGTCACCGCGCTGGTCAACATGTTATCACTTACTAGTTTACACCGATTATAGTTGTTTACAAGGATCAGAGAGTCTTTTCAATTTAGGTAGTAGATACCCAGAGAGTCTTTTTTGCTCTCTCCCCCTCTTTCTCTTGGCCCCATTTTGGTGTACCACCAACCATATATATTGACTTTTTTATTCATTTCTCCTGTGGGCATATTGCCACCCATTGGTATGGCAGAATTTATAGGGCAAGCTTGGATCGCTTTTGCAAACAATCTCCAAAAAGAATATGGACAAAATGAATCAAAAGAATCAGAATTAGCATTTTTGTTTTCCAATTTAATTAAATGGCTAGATAAGAAATCCTCACTTTATTGGCATACCAAAACTTTCGAGGAATACATTAGGGAGGATCTGAACCCTTTAGGTCTTAGGGTTCAGATCTTCCCTTCCTTTGACAACATTGACTCCACCTTCAAAACAGTCTGGGAGAACATCCTAAAATCTTGTTCCAGCCAGATGATGAGTCTGCTGACTGAAGAATACAAGAAACGACTGATAGACATCGATAGAAATATCGATGATCTATATTCTAAGCTTAACACATTCAATACTCATCCTTCCTTCTCCGAATTCAATGAAAAATTAAAGACACACATTGAATGCTATAATAAAAATATCCTTGCCAAAAAAGAAATTAAATTTTTATGTGACAAGCAAGCCTTTCACGAAGGCCGTGCCTACAAATGGCATCAACAGACAAAAAATAGAACATACCAACATCAGCAGGCACATCATGACTATCAATCAGAATTGTCTGATGCTTCCTCTATGGCCTCTAGTTCATCACAACCTTTTTTTAAGGGCACCATGTGCACAAGAAAGGCTAAAAGACACAGAGAAGGAGGCAGTTTTGAGGGTAAACCTAAACGCAGTCAGAGTAATCGTACACGCAAAACACCAAAACATCTGTCTCTGCTTCACATGCATTTGAGAACCCAACAGCTCCAACTCCTACAAATACTATTACCAAAGACACTACATTACTGACAAATATAAGGATCCCCAGTTTATTTCAGCAAAAAAACTTGAACACTCCTCCAGCCCCTCCAACCGAGAAACTATCACAAGACAATCTCCTCCCCAATACAATATCATCAACCTCTCATCCCATCCTCTTACAGCAGATGAAACAGCTGTTCTGACTAGGGGACTCACTTTTTGTCCTAATCAAAAAATCAATAAATTTGAAACAATAAAAGACTTACACCTGTTCACACGGAAACTCCAGTTACAAAGCATGTTTGACAGAGCTGATGTAGATTCAAGCACTTTTTCGATCCCTTAAGGAACGACAGGCATTGAATGATCTAAACGCATTTTTAGAGGAGAGTGACACCCGGGACCTTATAGACACAATAGACTTGGAATACCTCCTTAACCCACCTACCAGCCCTAATATAAGGGATCAGACATCTTCTAAATTGAAGAAAAAATCTGATCTGTATCCCTCCCCAGTTACCAATCAAGGTATATCTACTTTTTTAAAATTATCAACCCAGGAGATTAGAGATATGAATGCGAATACAAGCCTCCCTGACAATTTAACAAACAAAGAAAAACAGGCCCTGAATGCACTAGCAAATAATCCTAATTTGGTTATTAAACCTTCAGATAAGGGCGGGAATATTGTATTAATGAACAACGATAACTACGTATCAATGTTTATGCAGATACTTAACAACACCGAATGGTATAGACCAATTAAGCCTGAAACAATCACTTCATTCAACGAGAAATTTTATATCCTCGTAGACAAAGCATTCAAGAACAACATAATCTCCAACCAACTATGGAAATTTATCCGCACCCCCTTTCCCATTATCCCTACGTTTTACTCCCTTCCCAAAATTCATAAAAACAAAAAAGATCCCCAGGGAGACCTATTGTGTCAGGTAATGGGTCCATTACCGAGAATCTCTCTAAAATGGTAGACAAACATCTAAGACCCCTCGTATCCACCTTGCCATCATACATAAAAGACACAATCCATTTGCTTCAAATCATCGATGGCGTCCGGGTAACTGACCAGACTATTCTGGTCTCCATTGATGTAGATGGGAGAGAGTTCTAATGGAGAATGAGGATCTCTCTTTGGTACCTGCGCCACATTAGGTTGTGGCGCAGGTACATCGACGACATCTTCATCCTGTGGGAGGGGCCCGTTGAACTACTTCATAAATTGCTAAATATTTTGAATAATAATGCATTTAATTTGAAATTTACGATGGTTCACAACCATAAGTCCCTAACATTTTTGGATATTGAAATATTTAAAGACCCTAACAACTATCTAGCCTGCAAACTCCATCGCAAACCTACATCTGGAAATACAATTTTACACTCTGATAGCTTCCATCCGAGACCTTTAATTAACTCTATTCCCTTCAGTCAATTTTTGAGGCTACTGCCGATATATGAATACAAGTAAGAATCCACACCTCCCCAATGGTTGGATATTTTCTGCTAAACACTATGCCAACTGTCAGACCACATTCGTTGTATATTTAATACAGTGCAAGTGTGGCTGTTATATATGTGGGTAAAACTATTCAGAAATTATGCGAACGTCTTTATCGACATATACTGGCAATGAAAACTAAAAATCCAGATTTCCCCTGGGGACGACATATGGCCACAGTCCATGGTGAGTGCTTCCCAAAGTTATCAGTTTTGGTCTTAGATCGGCTACACCAGACCCCTCGAGGAGGTGACTTAAACAAATTGCTCCTCCAGCGGGAGATGAGGTGGATTTCTACTTTAAATGCCACCTGGCCTCCAGGCTTGAAGGAGATTCTGAGCTTTAAACCCTTCCTCCAAGGATTTACATCAGGTGGCTACGAAGGTGACATGTAGGTGCCCTCATATCTTAATATTGATATATCCACGTCTTCTTTACCTTTATTTCATCATTCTTTCCACTCTGATCTGTGTTTTGTATTTACCATGCAATTTTCTCATATAATATAAATATTTGAATATCAATATATTATGTACTGTTACTTGCTGCGCCTGGTTTGCTATATTACGATGAGGTTACAGCTTATACAAGCTTTGTTGAATATCCTCAGACTGTGTACATAATGTGTTAATCCTAGAAATGCAATGTACAGTTATAACATCTTGCTGTTCATTACTTTGTACCGTGCAAATATCGCATGTCAATGATCTCTAATCATGTATGTATTTCTTTGTGTTTTAGCCACTACTTCTTCTGGTCTCCCACATGTTAATCATTCTGTCCATTGCAACCAATCGACTCTAATCTAGGCGAGCATCCATGATCAGGTATCGGTCGGGGCTCCCCTCGGCCCTACGTTGTCCCCCGGCATGGGTAGGCCCCACACATTAGTGTGTGAGGCCTTACATTGGACGCCCAGCGATCCGCTATGTTCCGCGCACGCGCTATGCGGCGGACTCTTGGATCCACCATGGTTGCGTCCCTCTTTCCGTGTCGGCGGCGCTCTGACGTTTCACGTCATCGCGCTCACCAGCGCGGTGACGCCGGACGCCGCTGCACCGGGGGAACGAGCATTAGGCGACGTAATACCTCCTTGCTGACACTTCAGTCAGCTGTTGGAGGTGTGTCGCCTAATTGATGCAGTCCTCCCCTTTGCTCTCGTCCTCTGTACTATTAGACTTGATTGTGAGACTTCCCGCCCCTCTGGGGGCGGGCTTATCTCACAGTCAGCTGGCATATATCTCCAGAGTATGTTCGTCTCTGTCATACACCCTGACTTCCCATCAGGAGCAGACTGGCCTGGACTCTTATCCATAGAGTAAGTACTTTTGTTTGCGCCCATTCTTACTATATTTTGTCTATACTCCAGGACTTTTGTAAATTTTAATCATCTACCATATACTCTAAGCATACTAGAGGAGCATTTAACATATGTCTCCATTCACAACTTATGTGTAACCATTTACCTATCCAGCTTTTAAAAGAGCTTATCCTTATATATGATATATGGGCTCCAGATTTTCTCTGCAGCTACCCCATAGGCTCGCTGTATTAAGTCCATGGTCACCACTATAGCGTATGGTTTATATACGCTCCACTATTTTATAGATCTCTCTCATCTGAATATTCACCAAGTTTAGCCAGCCCTTATAGCTTCCACACACCATGCGCTATATATACATATTATACCCTATAGTAGTATAGTATACCTGACTATATACACTATCCTTATATCTTAGGACTTGGCACCTATGTCAATTTGAGCCGTTCCTTGCGGACCGTACGGGCCGAGTATACCCGACGACCTTGCCTGCTGGGATGCTGCCACCAATGTAATTCACATAGAGTAAACTATTTTAATATTTTCTGCCAACATTGCAAAAATATATGGACTGAGGCATCGAATTGCTCCATCTACAGAGCTACTTCCTTCCTTATATATAACAACTGCACAGGAAATCCCTGAAGAAGGAATTAATATCCCAAACATTCCAAAACATGTTGGATTTTTCCATATGTATCATTTATGTATGTGTTCTTCACTAGTAGAACCCTCATGTCTATGATCAAGTGCAGTTATTGTATACTTCATTGTTTTTAAATTTTCTATTTTTGTGCAATTTTGAAAAAAGCATTATATAGTTTTATCATATCTTGATTCCTCTCACCTTTATACATACCTTTACTTCCCATCTCCCTCTCACCCATAAAATCCCTGGGGTCTTCTTCCTGATTATATAATTTTGTTGATTTTCTGGGATGTGGTGAGAGGTGAGCTTCACTTTTCTGTCTACCCGACTGTCTATTAGACTGACTTGGTGGTCCAACCATATTTATGTGTGTTTAGAACAGTCTGACAGCAAAATGACGTTTCAAAGGAAAAAAAGTCATTTAAAACTACTCGCGGCTAATAATGAATTGCCGGTCACATAATACACATAAAAGTTCATTGATAAAAACGGCATGGGAATTCCCCACAGGGGAATTCCGAACCCAAATTAAAAAAAAAAATGACGTGGGGGTCCCCCTAAATTCCAGGACATTCAGGTCTGGTATGGATATTAAGGGGAACCCTGGCCAAATTTTTTTTTTTAAATGGCGTGGGGTCCCCCTCAAAATCTATACCAGACCCTTCCGGTCTGGTATAGATTTTAAGAGGAACCCTGCGCCAAAATTTAAAAAAACATAGCGTGGGGTCCCCCTAAAAATCCATACCAGACCCTTATCCGAGCATGCAACCTGGCAGGTCGCAGGAAAAGAGGGGGCCCCCCCCTCCCGAACCATACCAGGCCACATGCCCTCAACATTGGGAGGGTGCTTTGGGGTAGCCCGCCAAAACACCTTGTCCCCATGTTGATGAGGACAAGGGCCCCCATGTTGATGAGAACAAGGGCCTCATCCCCACAACCCTTGGCCGGTGGTTGTGGGGGTCTGTGGGCGGGGGGCTTATCGGAATCTGGAAGCCCACTTTAACAAGGGGACACCAGACTTTTTTTCCTTTGAAATGTCATTTTGCTGTCAGACTGTTCTAAACACGGGAAACATGAGCCCCTTTACAGGCATACTATAGACACCCCCCAGGTACGAAATTTAAAGGGATAATACACTTTTATTGTTTCACTTTAAGCATTATTAAAATCACTGCTCCCGAAAAAACGGCCGTTTTAAAACTTTTTTTTGCATTGATCCTTGTCCCCTGGGGCAGGACCCAGGCCCCCAAACACTTTTTATGACAATAAATTGCATATAAGCCTTTAAAATTAGCACTTTTGATTATTCATGTTCGTGTCCCATAGACTTTAATGGTGTTCGCATGTTCGAACAAATTTTGTTTGCAAGTTCTGGTGCGAACCGAACAGGGGGGTGTTCGGCTCATCCCTAAACATGGTTTACAGGACCTGCATTCTTGTACAATGCAGAACAGACTGTTCCTAAGAGTGACACTATTGAACTAGTAGATCCAGACTCAGATGCTGACATCCGTCCTAAGATCTCGACATTTCAGGCTGCCAGCTTAAATCTAACAGATTTACCAGATTCTCAAAATGGAAGACTCTTGTTCGAGCTATTTCTTGTCTCTGTCATACACCCTGACTTCCCATCAGGAGCAGACTGGCCTGGACTCTTATCCATAGAGTAAGTACTTTTGTTTGTGCCCATTCTTACTATATTTTGTCTATACTCCAGGACTTTTGTATATTTTAATCATCTACCATATACTCTAAGCATACTAGAGGAACATTTAACATATGTCTCCATTCACAACTTATGTGTAACCATGTACCTATCCAGCTTTTAAAAGAGCTTATCCTTATATATGGGCTCCAGATTTTCTCTGCAGCTACCCCATAGGCTTGCTGTATTAAGACCATGGTCACCACTATAGCGTATGGTTTATATACGCTCCACTATTTTATAGATCTCTCTCATCTGTATATTCACCAAGTTTAGCCAGCCCTTATAGCTTCCACACACCATGCGTTATATATACATATTATACCCTATAGTAGTATAGTATACCTGACTATATACACTATCCTTATATCTTAGGACTTAGCACCTATGTCAATTTGAGCCGTTCCTTGCGGACCATACGGGCCGAGTATACCCGACGACCTTGCCTGCTGGGATGCTGCCACCAATGTAATTCACATGGAGTAAACTATTTTAATATTTTCTGCCAACGTTGCAAAAATATATGGACTGAGGCATCGAATTGCTCCATCTACAGAGCTACTTCCTTCCTTATATATTACAACTGCACAGGAAATCCCTGAAGAAGGAATTAATATCCCAAACATTCCAAAACATGTTGGATTTTTCCATATGTATCATTTATGTATGTGTTCTTCACTAGTAGAACCCTCATGTCTATGATCGAGTGCAGTTATTGTATGCTTCATTGTTTTTAAATTTTCTATTTTTGTGCAATTTTGAATAAAGCATTATATAGTTTTATCATATCTTGATTCCTCTCACCTTTATACATACCTTTACTTCCCATCTCCCTCCCACCCATAAAATCCCTGTGGTCTTCTTCCTGATTATATAATTTTGTTGATTTTCTGGGATGTGGTGAGAGGTGAGCTTCACTTTTCTGTCTACCCGACTGTCTATTAGACTGACTTGGTGGTCCAACCATATTTATGTGTGTTTAGAACAGTCTGACAGCAAAATGACGTTTCAAAGGAAAAAAAGTCATTTAAAACTACTCGCGGCTAATAATGAATTGCCGGTCCGACAATACACATAAAAGTTAATTGATAAAAATGGCATGGGAATTCCCCACAGGGGAACTCCGAACCCAAATTAAAAAAAAAAAATGACGTGGGGGCCCCCCTAAATTCCAGGCCCTTCAGGTCTGGTATGGATATTAAGGGGAACCCTGGCCAAATTTTTTTTTTTTAAATGGCGTGGGGTCCCCCTCAAAATCTATACCAGACCCTTCCGGTCTGGTATGGATTTTAAGAGGAACCCCGCGCCAAAATTTTTTAAAAAAAGGTGTGGGGTCCCCCCAAAAATCCATACCAGACCCTTATCCAAGCACGCAACCTGGCAGGCCACAGGAAAAGAGGGGGGACGAGAGAACGCCCCCCCTCCTGAACCGTACCAGGCCACATGCCCTCAACATTGGGAGGGTGCTTTGGGGTAGCCCCCCAAAACACCTTGTCCCCATGTTGATGAGGACAAGGGCCTCATCCCCACAACCCTGGCCGGTGGTTGTGGGGGTCTGCGGGCGGGGGGGCTTATCGGAATCTGGAAGCCCCCTTTAACAAGGGGGCCCCCCGGATCCCGGCCCTCCCCCCTGTGTGAAATGGTAAGGGGAAGTACCCCTACCATTTCACTAAAAAAATGTTAAAAATGACAAGAGGCAGTTTTTGACAATTCCTTTATTTAAATGCTTCTTCTTTCTTCTTTCTTCTATCTTCTATCTTCCTTCGGTTTCTTCCTCCATCTTCTTCCTCTTCTGGTTCTTCTGGTTCTTCCTTCGGTGTTCTCGTCTGGCATCTTCCTCCACGGCGTCGGCGTCTTCTTCCCTTCTTCTCCAGGCCGCTCCGCATCCATGATGGCATGGCAGGGAGGCTCCCGTTGTGTGACGCTTCTCTCTTCATCTTCTTCTCTTCATCATCTTCTCTTCATCTTCTTCTCTTCATCTTCTTTTCGGGCTGCTCTGCATCCATGATGGCATGGAGGGAGGCTCCCACTGTGTTATGCTTCTCCTCTTCTGACGGTTCTTAAATAATGGGGGCCGGGGCCACCCAGTGACCCCGCCCCCCTCTGACGCACGGGGACTTGACGGGACTTCCCTGTGGCATTCCCCGTGACGCCACAGGGAAGTCCCGTCACCGTGCGTCAGAGGGGGGCGGGGTCACCGGGTGGCCCCCCATTATTTAAGAACCGTCAGAAGAGGAGAAGCGCCACACAGCGGGAGCCTCCCTCCATGCCATCATGGATGCGGAGCGGCCCGAAAAGAAGATGAAGAGAAGAAGATGAAGAGAGAAGCGTCACACAGCGGGAGCCTCCCTCCATGCCATCATGGATGTGGAGCGACCCGAGGAGAAGAAGGGAAGAAGATGCCGCGGAGGAAGATGCCGGACGAGAATACTGGAGGAAGAACCAGAAGAGCCAGAAGGACCAGAAGAAGAAGAAGATGGAGGAAGAAACCGAAGGAAGATAGAAGAAAGAAGAAGCATTTAAATAAAGGAATTGTCAAAAACTGTCTCTTGTCATTTTTAACATTTTTGACAGTTTTTTTGTGAAATGGTAGGGGTACCCCCTTACCATTTCACACAGAGGGGAGGGCCGGGATCTGGTGTCCCCTTGTTAAATGAGGCTTCCAGATTCCATAAGCCCCCCGCCCACAGACCCCCACAACCACTGGCCAAGGGTTGTGGGGATGAGGCCCTTGTCCTCATCAACATGGGGACAAGGTGTTTTGGGGGGCTACCCCAAAGCACCCTCCCAATCTTGAGGGCATGTGGCCTGGTACGGTTCAGGAGGGGGGGCCCCATCTTTTCCTGCGACCTGCCAGGTTGCATGCTCGGATAAGGGTATGGTATGGATTTTTAGGGGGACCCCACGCCATTTTATTTTTAAATTTTGGCTGGGGTTCCCCTTAATATCCATACCAGACCTGAAGGGCCTGGAATTTAGGGGGACCCCCATGTAATTTTTTTTTTAAATTTGGGTTCGGAGTTCCCCTGTGGGGAATTCTCATGCTGTTTTTATCAATGAACTTTTATGTATATTGTCGGACCGGCAATTCATTAATAGCCGCGACTAGTTTTAAATGACTTTTTTTCCTTTGAAATGTCATTTTGCTGTCAGACTGTTCTAAACACGGGAAACATGAGCCCCTTTACAGGCATACTATAGACACCCCCCAGGTACGAAATTTAAAGGGATAATACACTTTTATTGTTTCACTTTAAGCATTATTAAAATCACTGCTCCCGAAAAAACGGCCGTTTTTAAAACTTTTTTTTCCATTGATCCTTGTCCCCTGGGGCAGGACCCAGGTCCCCAAACACTTTTTATGACAACAACTTGCATATAAGCCTTTAAAATTAGCACTTTTTATTATTCATGTTCGTGTCCCATAGACTTTAATGGTGTTCGCATGTTCAAACAAATTTTGTTTGCAAGTTCTGGTGCAAACCGAACAGGGGGGTGTTCGGCTCATCCCTAAACATGGTTTACAGGACCTGCATTCTTGTACAATGCAGAACAGACTGTTCCTAAGAGTGACACTATTGAACTAGTAGATCCAGACTCAGATGCTGACATCCGTCCTAAGATCTCGACATTTCAGGCTGCCAGCTTAAATTTATCAGATTTACCAGATTCTCAAAATGGAAGACTCTTGTTCGAGCTATTTCTTGTCTTATCCATATAGCTAACTTTGTTGTCATCTAAGGAATAAATAGTGGTATCTGATGATACCAGGCGGGGAGTGTCATGCCTTCGGCCTATAAAAGGAAAAATAATGTCTTCTGGACTTGCAATATCAACATTGCCCACTAGATGCCACTCTCAACAAAGGACTATTGATGGGTAGTGTTCTATGGTCAATAGACATTTCCTGTCATAAAACTAAGAACTAGCCCACTTCCTATTGCAACTCTTTCATCTTTACCATGAGGAGGACAGAATGCAATGGAGCCAGCTAAGCCTGTACTGCATGTTCTTAGGAATTCTTAACCCTCTAAGGCAGCATCACTGTTTCACCGCGTGTGTACCGCATGTGTACATCCTACCTTATATGACCACCACCTGTTCATCGTAATAAAGATCCAAAGTTACAGACAGTCTGGTTATTGTAGGATTCAAGGTTTAAATTGTATGTTGAGCTACATACACGCCAGGGGCAAACGTGTAGCGAGAACAGAACAGTAACCAAAGTCAGAGAATGAAATTAGAGAGATTAAAAGGGTTAGATTTCTCAGGGATTATAATGAGGATTCAATCTATAAATGGGGATGGAGAAAATCAAGATTTCAGAAAACTCCTCTCCTTTCTAAAGAAAAGCAATAGATCTTATGAGAATCAACCATACAAAAGGGTTCATTTCAGCTCTCTGGAGGTATCAGACCTGCAATCAGAAACATCTGAAAATGCAGACTCTAGAATCTCATTTGTTTCCAGGGCATCAGTGGGGTCAGTGTTCCCTCATGAAGATTCAGGAGAACTTCCAAAATAGTAACACCTTTGAGCTATTAGAAGTTTCCAAAAAAGACCCCACAACCCCAAAAAGAAGAAAGTAGAAAAAACAGAGGAAAGGAAGACAGGAGGAGCAGACCAATCGATATCCATCTTGAAAAAAAGAACTAAATCAATGTTCTATTAATGTGATTAACTTGTCAGGCATAACACTTAGTAGTCATGAATTGTCGTTGTTGTCCCCCGGTCTCGCCTTTTCCCCCACATATCACTTTGATTGGTTTTCAATGTTAATTGATGTTAATAGGTTTGTTAGAAAACTCCTACTTAGGAAGCATTTTGGAAATGGGTTGAGGGAGGAGGGGAAGAGTCCACGTGAGCTTGGTGATATGACGTGTATTCAGGTGAGATTTCCATTTTTTTCTCTGATTTATGTGGGGACATTTGTAGCACCCTCTAGTATGTGTGCTAGGTGTAAATAGGTTTGCTGTTAGAGTAAGCAAAACATAGTTAGCTCAGGGCTAAGCCTGAGCTGTGTAATCTGGGTCAGGGTTACTTTAGGTCAGGGCTGGAAGACTCATCAGGCAGCTTTCTCTGCCACTTCCGCCTGGTCTGAACTTCCAGAGCTGGAAGGTGGAAGTGAGGGGTTGCCTGGAATATTTATGAGGGCCTCAACCAATCCCCAGCAAAAAGGGGCTGGAGGGGGCAGGTTCGCCTCATAAATAGACATGAGCCATGCCAGCAGTGGCAGTTGGGTGGAAGATGGAGATGGAGAGCTGAGGAGGCTGTCATGGCCCTTGAGGGTACCCTCTAGTCTGGGGGGCGCAACCTCGGGCCAGGGCTCGGGTACTGGAAGAATCCTGCCAAAAACACACAGAGGAAGCTCTTCCTGGAGGCACAGGAGCAAGGAGAGGACAACAAGAGCAGGTTAGCACATCTGGGAGATCTCCTGAGAGTCAGCCGGGTGAGTGTCAGTCTGGAAGACTACGGGGAGAAGTTAGCCTGGAGGGCTAGTGAAAGGGGCAGCTGCAGCCAGGTGGTTTGGCAGTACCTGAAGAGGTGATACTGGGATCAGTAGCCGCAGTAATGATATAAGCTGGACACTGACATTCTGCTACACAACTAAGGGGGGTTGCTGGAACCTCGGGTTCCTGCCGGTAATGGGTTATTGCTTTAATCTGACTGAGTGACTGTCAGATATTCACAGTGTTCCAGATGGGTTCTGCAAGTAAGCGAGTGCTGGAAGAATAAGTGGAGCTGTACATAGAGCTATAAATAGAGACTGTATATAGGAAGAGTTGTCTCTGAAGTTTGTTGTTGAAGACAAATGGGCATCCCATAACCTCCCATCCCTAGCCAAGTTATTACTCTCAAAACAAAAAAAACAGAGTCACGGACTATTCTCTGACTCAAGCTTGCTGTGAAGATTCGGTGTGCCTGGCTGTGCAGGGTGGGGGATCCCAGTTACTTGCAGATCATTAGGCCCGGTTCACACTGCTGCAACTTCGAACCCGACATCTAAGCGCGACTTCAGCACAACTTGCATACAACTTCTTTAACCTCTTGCCGCCCGCCATCTGTCATATGACGGCGAGGCGGCGCGGCTCTCGTTCTGGGAGGGCGTCATATGACGCCCTGCCCTTTAAACAGGGAATGCGCGAGATCATGCGCGCGCATCCCTGTACCCTCGGTGGCGGAGTCTCGCGGAGACACCGCTCGCCACCGAGGGGGTAAACAGCCATTGGGCATGGCTGTTTACCACGTGATCGGCCGTGATGAAGTCACGGCCGATGACAGCTGGTACCGCCCCATTGTGCACAGCGCATGCGCGCGATCGGGAGCGCGCATCACGTGCACGTCGGTGGTGGCGTGTTCCCGGGAACACTGGTGTCACCGACGATGGTAAACAGCCATTGGTCGGCGGCTGTTTACCACGTGATCGGCTGTGATCCATTCACAGCCGATCACTAAATGTAAACACAGAGCGGTTACTAGCTGTTACCAGCTCTTCTCTCCTCATACACCGTTTCCAGGGGGAGGAGAGAAGAGCTAGGAGCAGTGAGTTACCGATCTGTGTCTGTATTGTACTGCACAAGCACAACACTTGTCCCATCTCCCCCCAATTGTCATCTGTCACCCAACAGTCACCATAGTCACCCCATAAAGTGCACCTGTCACATATGACTGCCATCAGTGACCGTCAGCAGTGCACCTGTCAGCCATCACCCGTCACCCATCAGTGACGTCAGCCGTCACCTGTCAGCCATCACCCGTCACCCATCAGTGATGTCAGCCGTCACCTGTCAGCCATCACCCATCAGTGACGTCAACCGTCACCTGTCAGCCGTCACCATCAGTAACCGTCAGCCGTCAGTGACCGTCAGCCGTCACCTGTCAGCCATCACCCGTCACCCATCAGTGGCCGTCAGTGACCGTCAGCCGTCACCTGTCAGCCATCACCCATCACCCATCAGTGACCATCAGCCTTCACCTGTCAGCCATCACCCGTCACCCATCAGTGACGTCAGCGATTACCCGTCACCCATCAGTGACGTCAGCCATTACCCATCACCCGTCAGTGACCATCACCCGTCACGGTCCGTGGCCTGTCACCCATCAGTGACCATGTCTGTCACACCGTCATCACATATCAGTGAACGTCACCTGCCACCCATCTCATAGCCCATCAGTGACCGTCACCTGTCACACAGCCATCAGCGTCATGTCCAAAAGATTATACACCAGTGAAGAGGCATTCCAGATCCTCTCGATGACTGATGAGAGCAACGGGGAGTTCTCATCAGATTCCAATTCTGATTCCGAATCATATTCGGCGTTTGAACCAAATAGTGAATCGGCAAATGATTCGGAGGAAGAATGGGTCCCTCCTAAAAGGGCACGGCACTCTGGAAACCAGGATTACATTCTCAGGCCCAGTACCAGCGCTGCCGCCAGCAATAGGCCCCAAGAACAAATTCCCAGGCCCAGTACCAGCGCTGCCGCCAATGATAGGCCCAGGGAACAAATGCCCAGTACCAGCGATGCCGCCAGCGATAGGCCCCAGGAACAAATGCCCAGTACCAGTGCTGCCACATCATGCCTGAGTACCAGCACAGGAAATTCAATTCCCCCAACTACTGGAGCGTCACGTCCCCCAAGAGCCAGGGCCTCTACATATATGCCAGATGGTCTTGCCAACCCAACATGGCTGCCATCCGACTCCGGACCATTCACAGCACAGCCAGGTGTGCAGGCCAACACCCAAAATTTCACAGCGATTGATTTTTTTTATCTGTTTTTGCCCGACACTTTGCTGCAATTCATTGTGGACCAGACAAATTTATACGCCCAGCAATATATTGCCAACAACCCCCAATCATCCTATGCCCATCCATTTGAATGGAGAGATCTAAATTTGGAGGAGTTCAAATTGTTTATGGGCCTCACCCTAAACATGGGGCTTACAAAAAAAAATGAAGGACATGCCTATTGGTCCACCAACCCTATCCACAACATGCCCATTTATTCTGCCGTAATGGCCAGATCCCGATACAAAATGATAAGGCGCTTTCTGCATTTTAGCGACAACACCCAGTGCCCTCCCCGCAATCATCCAAATTACGACAAACTATATAAACTTCGCCCACTGATAAATTTCTTTTGCCAACAATTTGCAGAACTCTATGTCCCCGATAAGAATATATGTGTCGATGAGTCCCTGGTACCCTTTTCAGGCCGGCTAGGAATAAAGCAATATATTCCTAGCAAAAGGGCCAGATACGGACTAAAATTATACAAGCTATGTGAGAGAGCCACGGGATATTTTTATGCGTTCCGCATATATGAAGGAAAAGATTCCCAGCTCCAGCCCCCTGAGTGCCCGGCCTACATGGGCACAACTGGAAAGATCGTATGGGACTTGGCATACCCACTTCTGAACAAAGGATATCATATATACCTCAACAATTTCTACACTGGCCTGCCCCTTTTCAAACACCTATACACTGCAAAAACCCTAGCCTGTGGAACCTCCAGAAAAAATAGGAAGGGCTTCCCACAATCTCTTGCAAACAAAAAGCTGCGAAGCGGGGAAAGAGCAGCATTGAGATGCAATGAAGTGCTGGCCTTGAGGTGGAAGGATAAAAGGGACGTGCACATGATGTCCACCATCCATGACGACACTACAATTGAGGTTCAAAGAAGAAAAGGTCCCATTGAAAAGCCAGTATGTGTCCAAGATTATAATCTCTACATGGGGAGGGTGGATTTCAATGATCAAATGATTCAGCCCTATTTGTCGATAAGGAGGTCCCGATTCTGGTACAAGAAGGTAGCAATTTATCTCATACATTTGGCCGTTTATAATTCCTATGTAGTCTATACCAAATCCACAGAAAGCCCCCCCCTTCCTACAATTCATAGAAGAAGTTGTTACGTCCCTCATCTATCACCAAAGACCCCCCCTGAAGACCTTCGCTCTGAGGCTGTTTGCCGACTTCATGAGCGCCACTTCCCCTTCAACATTCCACCATCTGAAGCAGGTCGAAGACGGCAAAAAAAATGTCTCGTGTGCACCAAAAGAGGGTTTTGAAAAGATACCAGCTACCATTGTCCCCAGTGTCCCTCCAAACCTGGCCTTTGCATTGGTGAATGCTTCCAACTTTATCATACATCCCTAAAATATTAGCCCAAATTTTTAACCATTTCCCCATTTTCATTATCTGTGCTGACCATTTTCCATGCTTCCCCAAATAACCATGCCACTGCTTTCCACGTTAACTGACCCTGGCCTGTTTTTTGACTATGCCTCTGCCTACCGTTTGGACTGCTTCCACGTAAACTGACCCTGGCCTGTTTTTTGACTATGCCTCTGCCTACCGTTTGGACTGCCTCCACGTGAACTAACCCTGGCCTGTTTTATCAACTACTCTACTGCCTACCACTTGGACTGCTTGCATGTGAACTGACCCTGACCTGTTTTATGGACTATGCTTTTGCCTGCCGCTTGGACTGATCTGTTGCCCTGCTACTGTAGTACACACGGGGGTCTCACATATGTGAGGGGCTCCAGAATTGTTTTTCCGGATGGAGAAAACAATTTTTGTTTGTTTTCTCTGGGTTTCGGAATTTCCTGGATTAGGGTCTGGAGTCCAGAGGCTTCATAGAGATTTGGGTGGGTTGAAGCCTCTACCCCTATGCCGCTGTGCACAGGTCTTACCTGATTGCGGCCCTCAGCCTGATGCTGACTTACTGCCATCATACCTCTGCCTGCCGCATGAACGGACCACACCGCTACATGGACTATGCAAATAATTAGCTGTAGCAAGAGGCAGTATGTTTATAAAGGGCTGGAGAGCGGTACAATGAGTGTCTGCAGGTAACAGTGTACCAGGACCAATATCATGGCTGTGCTGGCTGTCTCTGCCTGGACAATTTCTATGGACTGTGCTGTGCTGACAATATGCTTGTGCTGACTATAGACAATATTCCTGCTTGCTGCCTGGATAATTACTATCGCTGTTGCTAAGCACATCCCTGCCTGCTGCCTGGACCAGTGCTCTCCTCTGCGGATACTACTAAAAGCACAGGTAATGCTTTTGTTTTTTACCCTTTCCGCAATATAATTTATTTTGGATTGTAATTCTTGGTATGTACATGCTATGTGTTAGAAATATGAAGGGCCTTCAAAAATGATAGGTTGCCAGGAAATTATATATGTCATTTATGCTCCTAGAATGCCTGATGGTGCTACTTGGATGTTGGGCCTCTGTATGTGGCCAGGCTGTGTAAAAGGCTCACACATGTGGTATTGCCATACTCAGGAGGAGTAGCAGAATGTATTTTGGGGTGTCATCTTTGCTATGTACATGCTATGTGTTGGAAATATCTGCTAAATGGACAATTTTGTGTAAAAAAAAGTGTTTTCATTTTTTTTCCACATTTTCCAAAAACTGGAAAAAAATGAACCGTTAAAAGACTCATTGTGCCTCATAGATTATACATTGGGGTGTTTTCATTCCAAAATGGGGTCATTTTGGGGGCAATTCCATTGTCCTGGTGCTCCAGGGCCTTCAAAAGTGTAATAGGTGGTTGAGAAATGAGATGTGTCATTTATGCTCGTAGAACGCCTAAAGATGCTACTTCAATGTTGGGCCTTTGCATGTGGCCAGGCTGTGTAAAAGCCTCACACATGTGGTATCGCCATGCTCAGGTGGAGTAGCAGAATGTATTTTGGGGTGTCATCTTTGCTATGTACAGATATGTGTTGGAAATATCTGCTAAATGGACAACTTTGTGTAAAAAAAAATGCGTTTTCAGTTTTTTCCACATTTTCCAAAAACTTCTGGAAAAAAATGAACTGTTCAAAAGACTCATTGTGCCTCATAGATTATACATTGGGGTGTTTGCTTTCCAAAATGGGCTCATTTTGGGGGCAATTCCCTTGTCCTGGTGCTCCAGGGCCTTCAAAAGTGTAATAGGTGGTTGAGAAATGAGATGTGTCATTTATGCTTGTAGAACGCCTGAAGATGCTACTTCAATATGGGGCCTTTGTATGTGGCCAGGCCTGTTAATGCCTGTTAATATGGCAATTTTGTAATTTTGTAAAAAAAAAAAAATCTTAATTTTGCAAAGAGTTGTGGGAAAAAATTACAACTTAAAAAAACTCACCATTCTACTTACTTAATACCTTGGAATGTCTACTTTCTAAAAAGGGTCATTTGGGGGGTATTTGTACTTTCCTGACTTGTTACACTCCATTCACACAGGGGCAACACGACTTCCAGCGCGACTTTGAGAGGCAACTTGGACACGACTTGAGTATGAATCGCAGCACGACTTGGGGGCGACTTGGGGCGACTTACAACACGACTTGAAGTCGCCTCCATGCCAGGGAACTGTGAAGTGGCCAATTAGAGCTTATCAGCTCTTGTGACCTCATTCTTCTTCCTGTTTTCTTCCTTGTTCCCTGTTCCCCGTTGTCCTGTGTCCAAAATGCTCTCTGTGCGTTACTTAATGTCAGCTGTCATAACAGCTGGTTTGGCAGTATTGATGGAAGAGGAAGAGGAAGAAAGGAAGCGAAGGATGAGGATGAGAAGGAGACGTCGGTACTGGATCCATCCAATCATTGCCAATAGACCTACCAGAGGCCAGTTCTGGGCTATGTATGAGAACTTGCGTGGTTTTGAGGACAAGTTTTTCAACTATACCCGGATGTCGATCGCAAGGCAAGTACATATGCTATATGTCATTGTCCACTTGCCACGTCCACCTGCCACGTCACCTGCCACGTCACCTGCCACGTCAGCTGCCACGTCAGCTGCCACGTCCACCTGCCACGTCACCTGCCACGTCTGCTGCCACGTCAGCTGCCACGTCCACCTGCCACGTCAGCTGCCAATGTCCACCTGCCACGTCCACCTGCCACGTCACCTGCCACGTCCACCTGCCACGTCAGCTGCCACGTCCACCTGTCACGTCACCTGTCACGTCACCTGCCACGTCCACCTGCCACGTCCACCTGCCACGTCAGCTGCCACGTCCACCTGCCACGTCACCTGTCACATCATAATCCCCCCATATTTGCATATGGTTGTCTAAGCGGTAATGTGTGTGTAGCTACTATTGATTGATATTTCTTATTTTCAATATAGTAAATTACATTCTTTTTTTTGTTTTGTATTGCAGTTTTGACGAATTGCTTGGTCTGGTTGACATCCATCTTAGGCGACAGAATACATCATACAGGAGGAGTATTTCATCCACTGAAAGACTTATTATTACCCTAAGGTAAACTATCTTTATTTATGCACATTAGTAGCATATTTTCCACATTAATAAAGTCCAAACTGCGCTCATTTGTCCGGTCTTCTCCAACGTGTCAAATGAGTGCAGCTGCCTTGACTGATGGCAGTTCCAGCCTCTCAGCAAGCCGCTCTCCGCCCCTTCACAACTCAGCGCTCTAATGGGCGTGGAGGAGCAGAGCAGGAGAGCTGCTGGCAGTCAGCAGCTCTCAGCTCATGGAGGGTAGAGATGAGAGCCACCTTTTTTTAAATATCATGTAATACACATTTTAAAATTTAGCACACAAACATACCCAAATATTTGAACAATCTAACATTTTTATTATTCAGAAAACTATATATATCACCAAATATTATATTTTGAAAACAAGTAACTTCTTAATTTTTTTAAGCCTGAACAAGTAGACAAAATAGCAAAAAAAACCCAAAAAAAACAATTACAATTGGTGGTAGGTCGGCTGAGTAGAGCTGGTGGAAGGCCTTGGGGATGGTGTGGGTGGCATCAGAATAGATTCTTCACCGAATCTTTGACTAGTAAGGGTACTTGGAATAGGGGACGGTGATGGATAGGGGATCGGGGGATTTCCAAGATTTTGGGTATTTCCATATTCGTCCGTGTATGGACGGAAGCGAGGGGGGTAGTAGTGGTGGGTTCTGGGTGGGGTAGGGTTAGGAAAATTGTAATAAGGACCGGATGGGGGTGGTGGGTGGACAAAAATTGAGGATTGCTCAGTAGCTGGAGCACTTTGGATGTTTGCCTCCAGGATGTCCATTATAGATTTTTTGACAGCGTTCTTTCTGTCCTGTGGCACTTTTTTGAGCATTCCTGCAACCATACATCCAAAGCCACTCTCCTCAGTCTCCAGGGTATCCAGTTTCTGATCAAGTTTGGCCATCAGGGTTGAAAAACGCTCCATTGTTTCGTTCATTCTTCCCCCTATCGGTCTGCTGGACCTTGGAGGGAGAGGCCTTCGCGTAGGCGGTTCCTCGACTTGGGGCTGCTCGACAACTGGCAGCTCAATAGGTGTTAGCTGGACCTCTGGCAGCTCAAGCTGGGTAGAAGGCTCTGCAATGTTGGTCTCCTGTGTGTCTACAGAAACCTCAAGTGACTGACACTGAGACCCTCCTACAGCGCATGCTGCCTCTCCACCTGCCCGCTGTATGTTGTCTACGTCCTCCCAACTTGATTGTGTTCTGCAAGAAACATATAGTACAATTTTAGCACACCCTTCTGTGTAGAACGTTATATTATATCACTTTAGAAATATGAAAGATGTTATCTTACTCTCTTAGTTCCATGTAAGGCCTCAGGAACTGCAGCTCTTCGGCATGTACATAGGGTACATATTTTTTGTATCCAGAGCCACTTCTGTTTTCCTGCAGTCTTCGTAGGTGCCGCTTATAGCAGTCCCTCAACCCTTTCCATCGAGTCTGTAAACTTGACACTGCAAAATATAAACATAACCATAATCACTTATGTATTTTTTCTTTCAGATACCTGGCAACCGGTCATTCATTAGTAAGCCTTCATTTCGAGTTCATGGCGGGCAAGTCAACAATAAGCTATATCATCCGTGAAACATGCCAAATTTTATGGGACGTTTTGAACACCATTGTAATGAAGAGGCCTACACAAGAAAATTGGTGTGATATTGCTGAGCTATATTGGAATCGGTGCAATTTCCCCAATTGTATTGGAGCTATCGATGGGAAGCACGTGCGTGTTATCAAGCCTATCGGTAGCGGTAGTATGTTCTTTAACTACAAAAAATACTGTTCGTTTGTACTACTTGCCGTGGCTGATTCAAACTACTGTTTTACGTACATCGATATTGGATCCTACGGCAGTAGCTGCGATGCTCGTATTTTTGCTAATTCCTCCTTCGGTGAAAGGCTAAGAGACAATCAACTTGACCTTCCGGAAAACCGCCCTCTTCCTGGTACAACTGGACCCCCGCTACCCTATGTGTTTGTCGCAGATGAGGCTTTTGCCTTGGGGAAACACATTATGAGGCCGTACTCAAATAGGAACCTGACCACTCCGAAGAAGGTTTTCAACTATCGTTTAACAAGGGCAAGAAGGGTGGTTGAGTGTAGTTTCGGAATACTTGCCAATAAATGGCGTTTTTTACATACACCAATTGCCTTGCATATAGAAAATGCAGTTATTGCTGTGAAAGCAGCATGTGTGCTGCACAATTATGTGAGGGTACGTGACGGATACTGTTTTGAGGATTCCCTCATGCACGATATGGAAAGTGCACACCTCAGTGCTGCGAGGGGATCCAGTGACGGTGCCACAGTGCGCGGTCAATTTACGTCATACTTTGTTTCACCGGCTGGTGAAATACAATGGCAAATGGACGCCATTTAATAATTTAATGATATTAAGTGCTTTCTAAACATATTTGAGTTTTTCAGTTGTTTTTTCTGTAGAGTTGAATAGAGCCTGCAGGTATTGATTTTCAATTGTTTTCATAATTTGTTATGTTATACTGTTCTTTATGTCTTCAATAAATTTTTGGCCTTAAAATTTTGTCATAATTAATTTGTGTATGGTTATATTGTTCAATCATTAACTACATAAAATGACATTACGGCTAGACATCACTGACAGACTTCACCAGGGTTCTCCATACTCCGGCCCTCTAGTTGTTATAGAAACCCTGCTTTTTTGCTGCAAATGACGTGGCAAGTGGGCAATTCACAACTAGTGGCAGGTGACGTGGCACGTGGGCAATCCACAACTAGTGGCAGGTGACGTGGCAAGTGGGCAATCAATCCACAACTAGTGGCAGGTGACGTGGCAAGTGGGCAATCCACAACTAGTGGCAGGTGACGTGGCACGTGGGCAATCCACAACTAGTGGCAGGTGACGTGGCACGTGGGCAATCCACAACTAGTGGCAGGTGACGTGGCAAGTGGGCAATCAATCCACAACTAGTGGCAGGTGACGTGGCAAGTGGGCAATCAATCCACAACTAGTGGCAGGTGACGTGGCACGTGGGCAATCCACAACTAGTGGCAGGTGACGTGGCAAGTGGGCAATCAATCCACAACTAGTGGCAGGTGACATGGCAAGTGGGCAATCAATCCACAACTAGTGGCAGGTGACGTAGCACGTGGGCAATCCACAACTAGTGGCAGGTGACGTGGCACGTGGGCAATCCACAACTAGTGGCAGGTGACGTGGCACGTGGGCAATCCACAACTAGTGGCAGGTGACGTGGCATGTGGGCAATCCACAACTAGTGGCAGGTGACGTGGCAAGTGGGCAATCAATCCACAACTAGTGGCAGGTGACGTGGCAAGTGGGCAATCAATCCACAACTAGTGGCAGGTGACGTGGCAAGTGGGCAATCAATCCACAACTAGTGGCAGGTGACGTGGCACGTGGGCAATCCACAGCTTGTGGCAAAAGATGTGGCAGGTGACATGCTAAATACAAGTACACAGCTGCTGCTACTCACTCTGCTCTCACAAGATGGCTGAAATAGTTAAAAAATAATGTTTTTTTGGGACTGTATGGAACTACAACCATGATGCCTAGTCAATGATAACAGAAATAAATATAAAAATGTTTCACTTACACTTGTCACTGCGGTCAGTCTCCGACAATACATCCCAATCCGGGTAGGTCAGCCTACAGATATCCAGCCAGGCATTGTCCCTCTTGACATGATCCTTATAATTCGGGTCCTGCTTGTCATATAGACATTTTCTCTCCCTGATGAACCTGATCAGGGACTCATTGTCTACCGCCTCCCTGGCTCTGGTAGACATTCTGTATTCAGGTTTTCACTAAACAAATAATACAGAGCTCTGGTCAAAAACGAAAGTACTCTGTGTTTCAGAGGGAGGGGGCTGGCTGTTTGTGGAGGGTTTCTGGGTAAATTCCTTCTGTTTCCTGTGAAGTTGCCTCAGATTGAACTGTGATCCGACTTGGAGGCGACTTGCATTGAACTGAATGGGTACAAGTCGCCTAGAAGTCGGATTCAAGTAGTACAGGAACCTTTTCTGCAGTCGGAGCGACTGCAGTAGTGTACATCAAGACGGATCCATTTGCTATCATTGATTTTCTCTGCAAGCGCGACCTGAGGCGACTAGGGGCGACTTGGGGCGACTTGGAGTCGGATCCAAAGTTGCCCCTGTGTGAATGGAGTCTTAGTATCTCAAAAAATGAGATAGGCCTTCAGTACATCAGGTGTGATCAGATGTGATCAATTTTCAGTGATTGGCACCATAGTTTGTAGACTCTATAACATTCACAAAGACCAAATTATTTACACCTATTTGGGTTATTTTTACCAAAGATATGTAGCAGTATAAATTTTGCCCAAAATTTATGAAGAAAAATTACTAATTTGCAAAATTTTATGACAGAAACAAAGAAAAAGGCATTTTTTTCACAAAATTTACGGACTTTTTTATTTATAGCACAAAAAATAAAAAACCCACTAGTGATTAAATACCACCAAAAGAAAGCTCTATTTGTGTGAAAAAAAGGACGCAAATTTCATATGGGTACAATGTTGCATGACTGAGTAATTGTCATTCAAAGTGTGAGAGCGCTGAAAGCTGAAAATTGGTCTGGGCAGGAAGGGGGTGTAAGTGCACTGTATTGAGGTAGTTAACAGAAGTCAATGCAAGTCGTTCTGAAGTGGGACCAAAAGTAGCGCAGGAACCTTTTTCTAAGTAAGTCGCTCCTATTAGAACGGTTCCATTGCACTTAAAGTCGAAGCACATGTTGCACATGTTGCATTCGGGGAGATAATAAAGGTGGAGCGCTTAGACAGCTGAATAATCGCTCTACATATCGGCCCCTGAAATCAGATCCTACTAAGTCTTTTAGGACTTGGTTGATAGGGGTAAAAATATGGGACTAGTTCTAAAATTGCAAGGTACCTTATGGTCCTAGTTTTCATCTTCTGCCAAAAGTGCATAAAGCAGGTAAGCCGATGCGGGGCCACCCTATTGTGGCTGGCATTGGCCCTCTTCTGGAAAGACTGAATGAATGGGTGTATATACACCTCCAACCATTGGTTCACCGACTACCTTGGACACATAAAGGACATAGCCACAGTGCTCTGGCAGGTTCAGAAAGTCCATTGGTATGGGTTACATTAGATGTGAGAGCGCTATATTCATGTATTCGCTACCATCTGGCTTTACAAGCAGTTAAATATCATCAAAAACAGTATAGCTCCTACTCTGCAGAGCTGTAGGAGTATTTGCTCCAATGTATTAAGTATCTTTTAACAGACAATTTTTTTATGTTGGATGGCTACTGTTATATACAAACATGCGGAGCATCAATGGGAGTAAAATGTTCGCCTTCTATGGCAAATTTTATCGGATGGTGGGAGGAACATTTTCTTTTTACACATCAGAACCCATTTGCCAAATATTTGCATTGGTTCGGCCGCTACCTACACAATGTATCATACATGAAATGAAAGAACAAATATAAAGTCCATTGTGACTCCAGTACAAAGAAATCCACCACCGGTTAGTGATAATCCCCACGGCTCTTACCAGAGCAGCTGGGCCAAATGTTATAATGGCCAAAAACTGCATGAGATGTCACCAAAGGCTGGATGATCACTGGGGGGGAAGATGGTCGTCACTCCACAATCAATATCAGAGTAGTACCAAGAAAGAAAGACATATCTCCATTGTGAAGTCCATAGCTTGTATACACATGTCAGGGCTGGGCTCAGGCCTTCCTTCTCTGAGCTGGCCGCTCAGCTGTCGGTTAATTGCCAGCTCCCATCTCTCTCCACAGTTACTCAGCTGTTGATGATATCCTGTTCATCAGTCCTGCCTACTTAAGCCGTCTGAAGTAGAGAAGCTCTGCCTTCGCCTTGTTCAACATCACAAGAAACTTTCTCCTGCTTTCCTGTTTAAAGACTGGCTTTGCTGACATCCCTTCTGGCTCCAGATCCTGCTTGCTGTTCCACTACATTGATCCCTGACTTCTGGCTTGGCTGACTATCCGTTCCGGTTACTGAAATTTGGCTATGTTTTGACTACGTTTGTTCTTTTTACTTTTATTATTAAACAAGTGTGATTTAACTGTACTTCTGTCTCGGTCTGATTTCATGGTTTCTGACAACACAGCAGGATAGATCAGCAGGCTGATAGTTCCAAAACACAGAGCACTTGTAGTGAAATGACTAGTGCGAACAGACGCCGTGAATGGCCATGTCATTATTCATTTCATCAGCAGTGACGTCTTCTGGGAAAATGGGTACAAGGGGGATGGGCCCCATACTCGTTCACATGGGAGCAGGGATCTGGAAGCCCCCTTGTTAAAGGGGGCTTCCAGATTCCAATAAGCCCCCCCACCCGCAGACCCCCACAACCATCGGTAAAGGTTGTGTTGAAGAGGCCCTTGTCCAAAACATGGGGACAATGTGCTTTGGGGAAGGGAACCCCCCTACCCCAAAGCACACCCCTATGTGCATGTGGCCTGAAATGGTTCAGCTGGGAGCACGTTTATCCATACTCCTTTCCTGGCCTACTAGGCTGTCTGCTGAGATAAGGGTCTGGAATGAATTTTGGGAGGACCCCACAACATTTTAAAAAAATATTGGCGTGAGGTTTCCCTTAAAATCCATACCGGATCTGAAAGGCCTGGTAAGGGTTAGGGTGGGGGACCCCACACTTTTTTTTTTTTTTAATGTAATGTAATGCTCTTATAAATAAACAATGCTAAAAATACAAATGAATTCCGAAATTCCAAAAATGAATTAGTCTATTGGTGCAATATTGGACCAATTTGTTTCTGGATTTTCGGAATTTGTTTTGTATCTTCGGCATTCCTTTTGTATATTCAGAAATCAGAATAACTGGTTGTTAAGGAGTGGGCGGCCGCTGGCATCCTTAACTACCATAACTCATCTGCTGTCAGCGGGATTCCTCCCTGACAATAGAATGTAAACAAAACAAATGCCAGTTTAAAAAACAAAAAAAACGTGGGGCCTCCCTCCCCAATCAATACCAGGCCCTTCAGATCTGGTATGGACTTTTAAGAGAAACTCCATGCCAAAATAAAAAAAATGAATTGCGTCGGCCACCCATCTCACAGCCCATCAGTGACCGTCACCTGTCACACAGCCATCAGCGTCATGTCCAAAAGATTATACACTAGTGGGGAGGCATTCCAGATCCTCTATACCAAATCCACAGAAAGCCCCCCCCTCCTACAATTCATAGAAGAAGTTGTTACGTCCCTCATCTATCACCAAAGACCTCCCCCTGAAGACCTTCGCTCTGAAGCTGTTTGCCGACTTCATGAGCGCCACTTCCCCTTCAACATTCCACCATCTGAAGCAGGTCGAAGACGGCAAAAAAAATGTCGCGTGTGCACCAAAAGAGGATTTTGAAAAGATACCAGCTACCATTGTCCCCAGTGTCCCTCCCAACCTGGCCTTTGCATTGGTGAATGCTTCCAACTTTATCATACATCCCTAAAATATTAGCCCATATTTTTAACCATTTCCCCATTTTCATTATCTGTGCTAACCATTTTCCATGCTTCCCCAAATAACCATGCCACTGCTTTCCACGTTAACTGACCCTGGCCTGTTTTTTGACTATGCCTCTGCCCACCGTTTGGACTGCTTCCACGTAAACTGACCCTGGGCTGTTTTTTGACTATGCCTCTGCCTACCGTTTGGACTGCCTCCACGTTAACTGACCCTGGCCTGTTTTTTGACTATGCCTCTGCCTACCGTTTGGACTGCCTCCACGTGAACTGACCCTGGCCTGTTTCGTGACTATGCCTCTGCCTACCGTTTGGACTGCCTCCACGTGAACTAACCCTGGCCTGTTTTATCAACTACTCTACTGCCTACCACTTGGACTGCTTGCACGTGAACTGACCCTGGCCTGTTTTATGGACTATGCTTTTGCCTGCCGCTTGGACTGATCTGTTGCCCTGCTACTGTAGTACACAGGGGTCTCACATATGTTAGGGGCTCCAGAATTGTTTTTCTGGATGGATAAAACAATTTTTTTTTTCTCTCCGGGTTTCGAAATTTCCAGATTAGGGTCTGGAGTCCGGAGGCTTCATAGAGATTTGGGTGGGTCGAAGCCTCTACCCCTGTGCCCCTGTGCACAGGTCTTACCTGATTGCGGCCCTCAGCCTGATGCTGACTTACTGCCATCATACCTCTGCCTGCCGCATGAACGGACCACACCGCTACATGGACTATGCAAATTATTAGCTGTAGCAAGAGGCAGTATGTTTATGAAGGGCTTGAGAGCGGTACAATGAGTGTCTGCAGGTAACAGTGTACCAGGACCAATATTATGGCTGTGCTGGCTGTCTCTGCCTGGACAATTTCTATGGACTGTGCTGTGCTGACAATATGCTTGTGCTGACTATAGACAATATTCCTGCTTGCTGCCTGGATAATTACTATTGCTGTTGCTAAGCACATCCCTGCCTGCTGCCTGGACCAGTGCTCTCCTCTGCGGATACCACTAAAAGCACAGGTAATGCTTTTGTTTTTTACCTTTTCCACAATATAATTTATTTTGGATTGTAATTCTTGGTATGTACATGCTATGTGTTAGAAATATGAAGGGCCTTCAAAAATTATAGGTTGCCAGGAAATTATATATGTCATTTATGCTCCTAGAATGCCTGATGGTGCTACTTGGATGTTGGGCCTCTGTATGTGGCCAGGCTGTGTAAAAGGCTCACACATGTGGTATTGCCATACTCAGGAGGAGTAGCAGAATGTATTTTGGGGTGTCATCTTTGCTATGTGCATGCTATGTGTTGGAAATATCTGCTAAATGGACAATTTTGTGTAAAAAAAAGTGTTTTCATTTTTTTTCCACATTTTCCAAAAACTTCTGGAAAAAAATGAACCATTCAAAAGACTCATTGTACCTCATAGATTATACATTGGGGTGTTTGCTTTCCAAAATGGGGTCATTTTGGGGGCAATTCCATTGTCCTGGTGCTCCAGGGCCTGCAAAAGTGTAATAGGTGGTTGAGAAATGAGATTGTCATTTATGCTCGTAGAACGCCTGAAGATGCTACTTCAATGTTGGGCCTTTGTATGTGGCCAGGCTGTGTAAAAGTCTCACACATGTGGTATCGCCATACTCGGGAAGAGTAGCAGAATGTATTTTGGGGTGTAATTTGTTGTATGCATATGTTCTGTGAGAGAAATAACCTGTTAATATGACAATTTTGTAAAAAAAAAAAAAAAAATCTTATTTTTGCAAAGAATTGTGGGAAAAAATTACAACTTAAAAAAACTCACCATGCTACTTACTTAATACCTTGGAATGTCTACTTTATAAAAAGGGGTCATTTGGGGGGTATTTGTACTTTCCTGACTTGTTAGTATCTCAAAAAATGAGATAGGCCTTCAGTACATCAGGTGTGATCAGATGTGATCAATTTTCAGTGATTGGCACCATAGTTTGTAGACTCTATAACTTTCACAAAGACCAAATAATTTACACTTATTTGGGTTATTTTTACCGAAGATATATAGCAGTATAAATTTTGGCCAAAATTTATGAAGAAAAATTACTAATTTGCAAAATTTTATGACAGAAACAAAGAAAAAGGCATTTTTTTCACAAAATTTATGGACTTTTTTATTTATAGCACAAAAAATAAAAAACTCACTAGTGATTAAATACCACCAAAAGAAAGCTCTATTTGTGTGAAAAAAAGGACGCAAATTTCATATGGGTACAATGTTGCATGACTGAGTAATTGTCATTCAAAGTGTGAGAGCGCTGAAAGCTGAAAATTGGTCTGGGCAGGAAGGGGGTGTAAGTGCATTGTATTGAGGTGGTTAACAGAAGTCAATGCAAGTCGTTCTGAAGTGGAACCAAAAGTAGCACAGGAACCTTTTTCTAAGTAAGTCGCTCCTATTAGAACGGTTCCATTGCACTTAAAGTCGAAGCACATGTTGCACATGTTGCATTCGGGGAGATAATAAAGGTGGAGCGGTGGTGATATCAACAAAGGAGCAATATTCTACTGAAGCTCTTAGACAGCTGAATAATCGCTCTACATATCAGCCCCTAAAATCAGATCCTACTCAGTCTTTTAGGACTTGGTTGATAGGGGTAAAAATATGGGACTAATTATTTCTAAAATTGCAAGGTACCTTATGGTCCAGGATCCTGTTATGCCTAGTTTTCATCTTCTGCCAAAAGTGCATAAAGCAGGTAAGTTGATGCGGGGCCACCCTATTGTGGCTGGCATTGGCCCTCTTCTGGAAAGACTGAGTGAATGGGTGTATATACACCTCCAACCATTGGTTCACCGACTACCTTGGACACATAAAGGACATAGGCACAGTGCTCTGGCAGGTTCAAAAAGTTCATTGGACTCCCAGTTTTGTATGGGTTACATTAGATGTGAGAGCGCTATATTACATGTATTCGCTACCATCTGGCTTTACAAGCAGTTAAATATCATCAAAAACAGTATAGCTCCTACTCTGCAGAGCTGTAGGAGTATTTGCTCCAATGTATTAAGTATCTTTTAACAGACAATTTTTTTTTTATGTTGGATGGCTACTGTTATATACAAACATGTGGAGCATCAATGGGAGTAAAATGTTCGCCTTCCATGGCAAATTTTACCGGATGGTGGGAGGAACATTTTCTTTTTACACATCAGAACCCATTTGCCAAATATTTGCATTGGTTCGGCCGCTACCTACACAATGTATCATACATGAGATGAAAGAACAAATATAAAGTCCATTGTGACTCCAGTACAAAGAAATCCACCACCGGTTAGTGATAATCCCCACAGCTCTTACCAGAGCAGCTGGGCCAAAAGTTATAATGGCCAAAAACTGCATGAGATGTCACCAAAGGCTGGATGATCACTGAGGGGGGGAAGATGGTCGTCACTCCACAATCAATATCAGAGTAGTACCAAGAAAGAAAGACATATCTCCATTGTGAAGTCCATAGCTTGTATACACATGTCAGGGCTGGGCTCAGGCCTTCCTTCTCTGAGCTGGCCGCTCAGCTGTCGGTTAATTGCCAGCTCCCATCTCTCTCTACAGTTACTCAGCTGTTAATGATATCCTGTTCATCAGTCCTGCCTACTTAAGCCGTCTGAAGTAGAGAAGCTCTGCCTTCGCCTTGTTCAACATCACAAGAAACTTTCTCCTGCTTTCCTGTTTAAAGACTGGCTTTGCTGACATCCCTTCTGGCTCCAGATCCTGCTTGCTGTTCCACTACATTGATCCCTGACTTCTGGCTTGGCTGACTATCCGTTCCGGTTACTGAACTTTAGCTATGTTTTGACTATGTTTGTTCTTTTTACTTTTATTATTAAACAAGTGTGATTTAACTGTACTTCTGTCTTGGTCTGATTTCATGGTTTCTGACAACACAGCAGGATAGATCAGCAGGCACTTGTAGTGAAATGACTAGTGCGAACAGACGCCGTGAATGGTCATGTCATTATTCATTTTATCAGCAGTGACATCTTCTGGGAAGATGGGTACAAGGGGGATGGGCCCCATACTCATTCACATGGGAGCAGGGATCTGGGAGCCCCCTTGTTAAAGGGGGCTCCCAGTTGTTCAGAACAGCAACAAAAAGCTTCTTCTCCATGCGTCAGGCACTAAAGGGTTATAAGAAATCGCATTATTCTTTGGATAAAAGAAGACCCATTACTCCAGAGATTTTGGGACCTGGAGAGTTGGAACTGGAAGGAGGAAGTGCCGAACGCCGAGATTACTACGATCTCCACCGAAGCACTCCAGGTCCTTTCAGGCTCTAGCCTTTGGGGAAAGTGAATTGGCTCATAGCATATACGGAACTGACCTTGAGCTATACGATCACTTTCGGGACTGGCACTGTGTTATTGAATATTGGACTTTTAACAAATTTATCGAATAATATGGCGAAACGGAACTAGGCTATGTGGAGTCTCTTTTTTTTATGTCCGGGGATTTCTGAGGATTCTATAAGGATACCCGGATCTAATATACCGCAGGATGCAGAGAGAGGTCTGATAATCTTTGGGTTTTGTCTACGTGTCGGTTTTTCCACACTCCTTGGCTCGGGCATCCGTTTGGTAGACATAGCAACGTGAGAACCATTTCATCGCTCCTCCAGGTCGTCTTCAGACACTCACCACCTAAGCCTATCTGACCCCTCTTGGCGTATGCCCTGGTGGGTCCATCCAATCCGGTAAGCCTCTTCATTGTTGGTGGTGTTGTGTACATTTTCACTCCAGATGATGTATGAATTTGAAGTGTCTAGCCCCTGAAGATTTTCTTCGTCCCATTCCTCAAGAAGCCTCTTCTTTGTCAGCTCCATTTTGAACTGTCAGTTTAATGTTCACGACATTGGACTTTTCTATATATTTTTATAGCGCTACACTTATTTTTGTATTTCAGGCGCATACACTTGCTCATAATCCTATACAAAGTTCTTCTTTCCAGTAGATTTAATGGCGGTATGCGCTGTCAGGAGATGCATTTGTAAAGACCCTGCCTGTACTACATTAAACATTCCCTTCAAGATGTTGCAGCATGAGTATAGCTGCTTGGTGCTTCATGGCTACAATATACATGGAGCCAAATGCTCTCTCTGCAAAGAGTACCCACGGAAGCGCGCAGTGCTAGTGCTCACCCTCTGAACTTGTTTGTTCCTTCTAAGGGACATATGGAATAATTCTACAAGACAATGTTCCATTTATGTGTTTTTTAGGTTTTGGGGATCAAGTCTGCTGGCTGATGCAGGGTTTGTGTTTTTTTTTCTGTTTTCTCCCCTATTTTTTAAGCTGGCAAGACAGGGAATTGTTTTGGAGTGAAGTTTTTGTTCATGTCTTTTCATATGTTCTGTTTTTTTGTATTTACTCCACCTTTTTGGTGGTAGTGTGTTTGTGGTGTCATCCTCGGAACTGCACGGTTGGCAGACTGGGGGACACTCCGAAACAGGCTCCACCAAAATGTAATGTTTGTAGGTGGCTAGATGTTTTTCTTCAGCATTCTGTGTGGCTCTGTGTGCCTCTGGACTTCAATTATGCTTCAAGGCTTCCATCTAGTGGCATGTCCTTGAATATTAGCATCATCTCCTGCAATGTCAGGGGTTTGAATTCAAAATTTAAGAGAGCTTTGGTGCTGAAATTTTTACAGGCCCAACATCCTCACATAATGTTTTTACAGGAAACTCACTTACTAGGCAACAAAATTTTGGCCATGAAACAACCCTGGATACACAGAGCCATACATGTCACTTATTCATCTTATGCTAGATGTGTGTCTATCTTGTTGCACAAGTCCTTACCTTGCTCCATAGAAACGGTGATTACAGATCCTGGGGGCAGATACTTAGTGGTAATAACTGAAGTTTATTCCCGCAGGTTGGCCCTGGTAAATGTATATATTCCCCCTCCTTTTACAGGGAATATCTTGTATGAGGTGTTGGAGAAATTGGCACCACATGCTCCATTTCAGTTGTTGGTGGCCGGAGATTTCAATAATATTCTTAATTATACGTTGCACACGTCCAATCCACATAGGGCTCCGAATCACGATTTGTCGCATTGGCGGAAGCTGCGGGTCTCACAGAGATCTGGCGGTGGAAGCATCCCACGGACAGATGCTATTCATATTTGTCCTCAGTACATGCTTCGTCCTCCAGAATAGACCTGGCGTTCGCCAATGGGACATTATTATCATTGGTGACTGGAGTGGCCTATCTTCCAGGAGGCTTATCAGATCACACCCCACTGCAGATTTCCTTACGGCTGGGCTCCCAGAGCTCAAGGAGAGTTTGGCGTTTGTCTCCTAGGTGGGTTGACGAACCCACTGTGGAGGAGATGCTGAAACCGCACGTTGATACATATTGGCAGATTAATGAAGGATCAGCAATGGTACACACTGAGTGGGAGGCCTTCAAGGCCACAACTTGGGGGATATACATATCAGCCATAAAAGTACTGAGAACAGAACAGAATAGTGTAGAAAAACAACTTCAGGACAAAGAGCAAGAATGCGCTAAGACACATGCTGATTCGCCCTCCCCTGCCACGCTGGCTCAGTTGCAGTTCGCAAGGAGGAATATATCTCTCCATTATCATGACGTGACTACTTGCCAGTTGCAAAGGAGTGCAGCAAGAGTCTTTGAAAAAGGGGATAAAAATGGTAAACTATTAGCTTTACTGATGGCAGGGGACACGTCCCCGACAGTAGTTCCCTGCATACAGTCTCCGTCCGGACAAATATTGAGAGATGGAGAAGACATAATGCGGGAGTTTGTATCTTTCTATGGGTCACTGTACTCCCCTATAGATTCCTATGACACTGAGGACCTTAGGGACACCTTGGGGACCCTACAGTTGCCTGGGCTGCCAGAGGAATCTTGCAGTTTTCTGGATGCCGAGTTCATGGACGAAGAGGTAGCCTTGGCAATGGGGTCATTCCCTAGTGGTAAGGCTCCTGGACCCGACGGTCTTCCAATTGAGTGGTACCGCCATTATTCAGAGACCTTGCTGCCCAGACTGCTTCAATTATACACAGACTGTTTTCAAAAGGGAAGCCTCCCCCTCTCCTTTTATGAGGCTCATATTGTATTGTTGGCTAAGCCAGATAAGGACCCATTACAGTGTTCATCATATAGGCCCATTTCTTTATTAAATATGGACTTCAAAATCCTGACCAAACTGTTAGCTACTAGATTGATGTTGGTCCTACATCAGGTTATCTCCCCATATTAACTTGCTCAGGGTTTTCACCCACACTCAGCTGGGCCCAGATATTTCCAGCGGTGGAATACTGGTCTTTCTAGATCTGGAAAAGGCCTTTGATTCCGTGGATTGGAATTACATGAGGGTGGTATTAGAGGTACTTGGATTCGGTCCTAGGTTCCAGAAGTGGATCGACATTCTATATCATTGTCCTACAGCAGCCATAAAGTTGAACAATATGTTATCAGAATTTTTTCCAATATATAGGGGCACCCGTCAAGGATGCCCTTTATCCCCAAGTCTTTTCTCTATCATGATTGAGCCCTTGGCAGCGACCTTGCGAGCCTCTGAGGAGGTACAAGGGATAACAGTGGGTAGTTTGACTGAAAAAACGGCACTGTATGCGGATGGTATGGTTCTTTTTTTGCAAGACTCCAAGCAATCCCTGTTGGCAGCGTTAGACATCCTAAATTCCTTTGCTCGCTTTTCTGGTCTGAGGGTCAACTGGGGTAAATCCCAGATTCTATCACTCAAGACGCCATCCCCCAGATGTGAGATTCCCACAGATTGTCCTTTACAGAGGGTAGAGGTGATTAAATATCTGGGATTACATATATCCAACTCCGTATCAGACTTTATTGCTTTGAATGTCGATCCACTTTTGACTAAACTAAAATTCAGGCTACAGGCATGGCAGAATTTACCTTTGACACTCATAGGTAGGGTGAACTTAGTGAAAATGAAATTTCTGCCTCCATTTCTGTATATATTTCGGAATTCCCCTGTTTGGATTCTGAGATATATATTCAAAAGAATAGTTCAGCTCATAACGACTTTCCTGTGGCAGGGACGACACCCCCACATTAAACTTTGGGTGCTGCAGCTGCCGTGGAAACAAGGGGGATTGGCAGTCCCAGACTTTCACAGATATTTTTTGGCGGGTCAGCTAGTAGTCGTACATACTGTAGGTGGTTTGTTGTGCCTAAGGACGACACAGCTAACACACTAGAGGCAGCGGTTGTTGGTTCTTATGAGGCACTGAAACATCTCCCGTTTTGGGGTTTCAGGGCTCCATATAGACTCACAATATCCATGCGTGCGACCAGTAGGGCATGGGTGGTAGTGACCAAGATGGGCAGTGCTTCTGAGATTTCTCCTCACACACCACTTTGGAAGAATCCTAAATTAGCACATTTCTATGAGCACCCAGATCCGATCATTTGGACTAAATTTGGTATTAAGACGCTGAAAGATATAGTGGGTGGTGGGGAACTTCTACAGTTTGACACCCTAAAAACCAAGTTTAACCTTCCCAACACTCACCTGTTCCGTTATCTTCAGCTAAGGCATGCATACAATGCCCAATTTCGAAATAATGGAATTAACCCGAAAATTAGTAATTGAGTCTTTACTGAGGGAGGACACTTTGGGCAAGGCCTTGTCTACAATATACAAACAACTGTTAGGTGAAGGGGGAGATCTCCTTGCAAAGTGTAGGGCGATGTGGGGTGAGGTGTTCCCTAGATGGACGGGGATGACTGGAACGATGTATGGGACATTAATTTTACTAGATTGGTTTCTGCTAGAGACCAACTCATTCAATTTAAATTCCTTCATCGCATATATCTTACTCCAGCTAGATTAGCTAGGATGTTCCCTACCCGGTCACCTAGTTGCTGGTGGTGCAGTTCCCTCAATGCTGATTTCATGCATATCTTCTGGAATTGCTCGAACATTCAAGCATTTTGGAAGGGAGTTACAGAATGTATAGTAGAAGTAACAGCCATTCCTATACAGCCCACAATAGAAGTGTGCCTTTTGGGGCTGGTAGACAGTCTAGCCCCAAAGAGAGTAACTCGTACTTTGCTAACGATCCTGATCTATTATGCTAGAAAAATGATAGTGTTGTCATGGAAAAAGCCTAATCCTCCATCTGTATCGGCATGGAAGGGTGTGGTGAATAGGGATGAGCTTCGAGTTCGAGTCGAACTCATGTTCGACTCGAACATTGGCTGTTCGCAAGTTCACCGAACAGCGAACAATTTGGGGTGTTCGCGGCAAATTCGAATGCCGCGGAACACCCTTTAAAAGTCTATGGGAGAAATCAAAAGTGCTAATTTTAAAGGCTAATATGCAAGTTATTGTCATAAAAAGTGTTTGGGGACCTGGGTCCTGCCCCAGGGGACATGGATCAATGCAAAAAAAAGTTTTAAAAACGGCCGTTTTTTCAGGAGCAGTGATTTTAATAATGCTTAAAGTCAAACAATAAAAGTGTAATATCCCTTTAAATTTCGTACCTGGGGGGTGTCTATAGTGTGCCTGTAAAGGGGCGCATGTTTCCTGTGTTTAGAACAGTCTGACAGCAAAATGACATTTTGAAGGAAAAAACTCATTTAAAACTACCCGCGGCTATTGCATTGCCGACAATACACATAGAAGTTCATTGATAAAAACGGCATGGGAATTCCCCAAAGGGGAACCCCGAACCAAAATTAAAAAAAAAAAATGACGTGGGGGTCCCCCTAAATTCCATACCAGGCCCTTCAGGTCTGGTATGGATATTAAGGGGAACCCCGACCAAAATTAAAAAAAAAAAATGACGTGGGGTTCCCCCTAAATTCCATACCAGACCCTTCAGGTCTGGTATGGATTTTAAGGGGAACCCCACGCCAAAAAAAAAAAAAAAAACGGCGTGGGGTCCCCCCAAAAATCCATACCAGACCCTTATCCGAGCACGCAACCCCGTTATTTAAGAACTGTCAGACGAGGAGCGCCGTCACACAGCGGGAGCCTCCCTCCATGCCAGCATGGATTGCGGAGCGGCCCGGAGAAGAAAATGAAGAAGAAGAGAAGAAGAGAAGAAAAGAAGAAGAGAAGAAGAGAAGAGCGGGAGCCTCCCCCCCATGCCATGGGTGCGGAGCGGCCCGAGGAGAAGAAGACAGAAGACACCGCGGAGGAGATGCTGGACGAGAACGCCGGAGGAAGAACCAGAAGAACCAGAAGAGCCAGAAGAACCAGAAGATGAAGCAAGATAGAAGAAAGAAGAAGCATTTAAATAAAGGAATTGTCAAAAACTGTCTCTTGTCATTTTTAACATTTTTGACACTTTTTTCGTGAAATGGTAGGGGTACTTATGTACCCCCTTACCATTTCACACAGGGGGGGGGCCGGGATCTGGGGGTCACCTTGTTAAAGGGGGCTTCCAGATTCCGATAAGCCCCCCGCCCGCAGACCCCCACAACCACCGGCCAGGGTTGTGGGGATGAGGCCCTTGTCCTCATCAACATGGGGACAAGGTGTTTTGGGGGGCTACCCCAAAGCACCCTCCCAATGTTGAGGGCATGTGGCCTGGTACGGTTCAGGAGGGAGGGGGGGCCGCACTCTCGTCCCCCCCTCTTTTCCTGCGGCCTGCCAGGTTGCGTGCTCGGATAAGGGTCTGGTATGGATTTTTGGGGGGACCCCACGCCGGTTTTTTTTTTTTTTTTTTTTGGCGCGGGGTTCCCCTTAAAATCCATACCAGACCTGAAGGGTCTGGTATGGAATTTAGGGGGAACCCCACGTCATTTTTTTTTTTAAATTTTGGCCGGGGTTCCCCTTAATATCCATACCAGACCTGAAGGGCCTGGTATGGAATTTAGGGGGACCCCCACGTCATTTTTTTTTTTTAATTTTGGTTCGGGGTTCCCCTTTGGGGAATTCCCATGCCGTTTTTATCAATGAACTTCTATGTGTATTGTCGGCAATGCAATAGCCGCGGGTAGTTTTAAATGAGTTTTTTCCTTCAAAATGTCATTTTGCTGTCAGACTGTTCTAAACACAGGAAACATGCGCCCCTTTACAGGCACACTATAGACACCCCCCAGGTACGAAATTTAAAGGGATATTACACTTTTATTGTTTGACTTTAAGCATTATTAAAATCACTGCTCCTGAAAAAACGGCCGTTTTTAAAACTTTTTTTTGCATTGATCCATGTCCCCTGGGGCAGGACCCAGGTCCCCAAACACTTTTTATGACAATAACTTGCATATAAGCCTTGAAAATTAGCACTTTTGATTATTCATGTTCGTGTCCCATAGACTTTAACGGTGTTCGCATGTTCGAACGAACTTTTTTCCTGTTCGCATGTTCTGGTGCGAACCGAACAGGGGGGTGTTCGGCTCATCCCTAGTGGTGAATAAGGCTGCACCTTTATACAAGGCTACATACATTAGCAGGGGCATACCACAAAAATTTGATAAAGTGTGGGGCAGTTGGATGAATAGTGAAACTACGGTGGCGGATTGAGTGGTACCTAATGGAATATGTTTACAGTGGGTTTTAACATGTATGCAACTATCTGACATATCTTAAATCTTGCACTGACTGTTATTGTGAAAAGGGGGCCTAATTACTATTATCTTAGTTTTTTCTTTTTCACTGAGTGAAGGTCTGGAGGAAGGAGGAGAGAGTCCATGCTGAAGAAATGTAAATAGTTTATTTTGTGTGTGGCCCAATGGGTCTTGTATGTACCTGTATGTTACAAAAGCAATAAATAAAACTTTTCAAAAAAATATTTATTAAAAAAAAAACAAGAAAAAAAAGAAATGTTCCTCGAAGTAGATCCAACATCAATGATAATGAATGCGGGCCTCAGACCTAAAAAAAAAAGAAAAAGAAAAGAGCTCTGGACTTTTAACGAAGGCTCCCGCCATCTGACATTTCGTGAATAACTAAGGGGCAAGGCCATCTGATGATGTCATCAACCTTGCATGCCCCCCATGTTGGGGGCATGTGGCCTGGTATGGTTCAGGAGGGGGGGCACTCGCTCGCCTCTCCCTTTCCTGACCTGTTGAGTTGCATGCTTGGATAAGGGTCTGGTATGGATTTTGGGGGGGGACCGCACACCATTTTTTGTGTAAAAAAAATGGTTACAAGTGACAAGGTAAAGGCAATTGTATTAAATACATTCTTCTCAGTTTTTAGAAAGGAAAACGGATGCTATAATAATCAAGAATATATTGTTACACAACGGAAAATGTACCTTTGTGGCTAACAGAAATGGAAAAACCCCCTAAGGGTGGGATTTTAAAGGCACTACCATAACAACAATGTAAAAAGGTATATAAAGTTTATTAATCATGAGAGGTACATGTAGTAAAAAGAAAAAACATACAAAACAAAGGCTGCATAATACTTGTACAAACATGTGACATAGGATACACAATCCAGAAACCCTACGTTTCAGAGATGGACTGTAGTCTCCTTCATCAGGGTTTTTTCTAGAAGGTACAGTGTCTAAAGGATGTTAAGTATACAATAATCAATAAAATTGTCCAAAGGCATACAGCTACATGATAATCAAATATATTGTATATAATACTTACATCATAGTGATTAGACAGGTACAAAAATGCATCCACAATTTAAAAAAAACGTGAGGAAGACCTGGAGCAGGGGGTCCCCCACAAGCTCAATCCACCGAAAGGCATTTGGTATAGTAATAAAAGATGATATGAAAAAAGGGAGGAAGGGGGAAAGAAAAATATCCCCTTCCTGTCACCCAACAGCCCCGCTGGATTTGTCAAACCAAACCAGCGACAGGCTGACACATGTACTGAGGCCCAAAAGTGAGTTGGAGGATCTGGAAAAGAAGCAAAAAGAGAAGGGGGAAAGAGAAAAAAACAACAAAGTAAACATGTATAAATAAGAAAAGGGGAGGTATATAAATAGACCTATGGATGGTAATATATATATATGTCATGAAGGGGAAAATCCCACATAAATAGTGAAAAAACCTACCTAGGTTAAATGAAACAATCAGGAGACCGGTGGAGACAGGGGGAAAAAAGGCTGCTGCACAATCTGGAGAGCCAGAGCTGCAGGTGATCACTGTAGAGTGAGACTGGTGTTAATGACTCATACAGCCCGAAAATAGTGTTCATGTAAACTAGTGGACAAAAAACTATATCAATAGATATGACCTCAAAGGGTAGGAAAAGTATAAACAAAGTCTCACCAGTGCAGCAGGTCTCACTAATATGGGGAATTTCCAGAGAGCAGCAGGTCCCTGGTCCTACCTGGCCTGTGTTTAAAAGGGATATAAATATTGTAGCCCCGTCGTTTACTCCCCCACCCAGCTGATTAGCAATGCCAAACAGCTGGGTAAAGGTTGCTCCAGCCCAGCCTCCAAAGACGGGCCCCCTGAGCAGTCGCTGCGCCGTACCTCCACACGGTGCAGGCGCCTGCGCCACACGGGCCGCAAAAAAGAGCAGGCCGAGCCCCGTGGAGGGGCACGAATCAGCGGCGTCCCACCGGCACGGACAGATGATCTCATCCGAGATCACCAAGGGCAGTAGGTGTCCGCAATGAAGTAACAGAGCCCATGTCCCCGGAAGCCTCAATTAGAGGCTATCTGGCCGTGCCGGGTGCATGTGTGGAGGGTGAAAAGAAGTGTAGAAAAGAAAAAAATTTATATATATATTTATTAACAGTAAATCCCAAGGTAAAATTAACCCATATATGTAGTGACCAAGTAAAATTCAAAAACGGGTGGAACATCTTAAGTGGAAAGAGAGCCGGTGGGGAAACCCTTCCCCAAAGCGTCCCCACTCCTTAAGAGCATATGAGACATTGCAGAAAAAAGGGCAATAGAGGGGAAACAAAAAATCAACTGGTAAAGAGTACATGGGCAAACATCAAAGCGTGCATACATGTCAATGGAAATAAATGAAAATAACACTATAGAAAAAATGAAATAATGGAAATACAAAATGGATATGAAAAATAGAAATGAAAAACAAACTAATTGTTCAGAACAGGAAGGAGGTTGGAGAAGAGGGAATATAGCCAGACCGTAAAGGATTCGGGGAGCAGGCAAACAACTGGTATGATGTTATTTTTCCATTCCCCCTGAACTGAAGCCATCCAAAAATGGCTTGAAGCAGACTGCATCATTCAGTCCAGGGGGACAGGTAGCCTTCAAAGTATATATCCACCGCAGCTCGAGCTGGATTAGACTTTTATTCCAGTCTGTCCCCCCTCGAGCTGGGGTGGATACGGTCAAGGATCAAAAACTTAATTCTAGGAAAAACCCCAGAGTGGACCAAAATGGTATGTCTACCAAGAGGCAGGTCCGGATCACAGACCTGCATACTATGAATATGGCGGTAAGCTCTCTCCCAAAGGGGAGTTTCGTCTTCCCGATGTAAAAACACCCGCAGTCACATTTAAGGAGATAGACAACCCCGAAAGTTTGACAGTTAGCAAAGTGTCGGGGTTTGAAGGTCTGGCCATTGGGTAGAACTGGGTTTCTACTGGTGTCCATGTATCTGCAGTAACCACAAGTGCCGCACATATATGTGCCTCTGTATTTTCAGTGGACCAATCCCTTATCTCCCCTATATTCGCTTTTGACCAATCTAGAAGCAATCGAGTTGGCTCTCCTGAAGGTGAAAAGGGGTGTCTCTGGCAATAAACCTCTCAAACTGGGGTCCATTGTGAGAGTATGCCAATATTTGGAGATGATCTTGCGAATTTGGGTATGTTGGTTACAGTATTTAGTTATTATTCGCAAAGAGCTGTCTGATTCTTTTGGCTGCTGTGAATAGAGAAGATCGTGTCTAGTACTGGTTGTCGCTCCTCGGATTGCTTTTTTCAAAGAAGCTTTGGAGTAACCTCTCAGCAGCAGCCTGTCACGCAATTTCCCAGCCTCAAATTGAAAAACCTCATCATTGGTACAGTTGCGTCTGACCCTTAAGTATTGGCTGTATGGTATAGACCTGATCAAGGTCTCAGGATGGAAACTATAGGCGTGTAAGATGTTATTGCCTGCAGTTGATTTGCGGTATAGGCTGCTGCTGAGTGTACCATCATCATTCCTGGAAACCTGTACATCAAGGAATTAAATTGTGCTGGTGTCAGAAGACATTGTGAAAGTGAGATTAAATTCATTACGGTTCATCCTCATCAGACATTGATCCAGTAACTCCAAGGGACCATCCCAAATGGTGAACACATCGTCGATGTACCTAAACCACACTAATAGGTGGTCTGTGTACATCGACAAGGTCTCATCACTCAGGAACATGTTCTCCCACTCCCCCAGGTACAAGTTGGCATAGGATGGGGCACAACAAGTCCCCATCACTACCCCCTGTACCTGGAGGTAGTGGGAGCCATGAAAATTAAAAACATTGTGTTGGAGAATATATTCAAGGAGCGACAGGATAAGTGTAAAAGGCTAGCCAGAGGCTAGCCTGTATTTGTGGGAGGAGGCTGAGAGGGCTACTTAAGCCTCCTCCTCTATCTGGCCAGGGCTCGTCGGCGTTTCTGGATTCAATAGGGGGTGGGGCCTACACGTCACTTCCGGGTCGGCTGCAACATGGCGGCGGTACCTCTGTCGGTGCTTCACCGGGGAGTTCGCCTGTTTACCCTCCTGCACCCACATTTACGGGTCCCTCTTTCTCCCGGTATTTTGGGGGGGTGCTCGGCCGCCCGCCGCCAACGACTCCTCTCCCTATTCAAAGACAGCTCCACGAGGGAGCCATTCGCTGGCCATTCTCTCCCCTTACCAGCTTGCTCCAGGGGGGAGCCGCCAGTCCGCTTTTATGGGTGTTGGGGGGGAGGAAGTCCAGCCAGCCAGCTGTCTGCTCCTCTCTGCATATGGCGCCACGGGGGGCCGCCCGCCCGCTTCTCCCGGCGATTATGCCGGGGGAGGGAGGGGGGCCGGCCATCCATGCATCCTCCACCCACCCTTCTTCCCCTCGGCTGCAGCTAAATTAGGTGAGGCCCACCCGCTTCTCCCGGTGATCATGCCAGGGGAGGGAGGGGGCCCGTCCTTCCATCCTCCACCCTCCTTCGGCTGCAGCTGGTCAGGTGCTGCCTGCCCGCTTCTCCCGGCGATCTTGCGGGGGGGCATCCGTACATCAGACGCCGCCCGCCTCTGTCTTCATCTGTCATCCAGGTGCCTGCCGGAGCTGTCGGGGCCGCCCGCTTCTCCCGGCGCTTGTGGGGGGGGCATTCGTTTTTTCAAAGTAGCTGCCGCCTGCTTCTTCTCCCTTTCATCCAGGTGCCTGCCAGAGCTGTGGGGGCCGCCCACTTCTCCCGGCGCTCATGCCGGGGGGAGCGTCCAGCCATCAGCTACGCCTCCATTTGGTCAGCGTGCTGCCTGACCACTGGCTTCTCCCGGCTCCCATGGGGGGGTGTCCATCCATCCATCTATCTGGGCACAAGCTTGCATAGTTGGGGGGGCACCGCTGTTCCTCTGTTCCTGACAGTGCCGGGGGGGCTGAATGCCCGCTTCTCCCGCCATTCACGCTGCGGGGGAGGAGGGGGGGTTGTGCCGTCTGTCCGGTCATCCATCCTCCAACCACCCACTTTCCCCACAGCCCCATCTGTCCAGGGGGGTGCTGCCTGCCCACGTCTCCCGGCTCTCATGCCAGGGGGAGGGGGGGCGCGTCCGTCCATTCTCCACCCACCCACTTGCCACTCGCCCACCAATTCACCTCCCTGGTACCATGCCGTGCATCGTGGAGGGGACGCCCGCGCGTCTCCCAGTTTTCATAGCCAGGGGTGGCGCTCACCCGACTGCTCACCTCCCGGTATTCACGTGGGGCATCATGTGGGGGGGGGGTCCCCGCATTCCTCCCGGGCATCCACCGCTTCAGTCACAAGTGTTCATATTGCGGCATTTCAGTCCCTGGATTTCTGTCATAGCGTTTCTGTTTAGGCGTTTAGTCTCAGCGCTTGTTTTCCTGTCATGGCGTTTCCTGCCTCAGCATTTCTGGCATAGCATTCAGCATTTCTGTCTCAAATGTTCTGCCCAGCATTTCTGTCGTAGCGTTCAGCATTTCTGTCGTAGCGTTTCAGCATTTCTGTCGTAGGGGTTCAGCATTTCTGTCGTAGGGGTTCAGCATTTCTGTCGCAGGGGTTCAGCATTTCTGTCGCAGGGGTTCAGCATTTCTGTCGCAGGGGTTCAGCATTTCTGTCGCAGGGTTGCAGCATTTCTGTCGCAGGGTTGCAGCATTTCTGTCGCAGGGTTCAGCATTTCGGTCATAGCGTTCGGCATTTCTGGCTTAACGTCCTGCCCAGCCTTTCCGTCATAGCATTCAGCATTTCTCTCTTAGAGTTCTGCCCTAGCAGGGCTGTCATAAGTGTTCAGCATTTCCGTCTCAGTGTTCTGCCCTAGCTTTTCTGTCATAGCTTTCTGCCCCGGCATTTCTGTCTCGGCATACAGTCTCGGCATTTCTGTCATAGCGGTTCTGCCCTAGGATTTCTGTATAGCGTTTCTGGCTCAGGATTTCTGTCATGGCATCTCTCACCCAGGATTTCTGTCATGGCTTTTTTTTTTTTCTTTATTCGGTCCTGGCGTTTTCTGTCATAGTGTTCTGCCCCAGCATTTCTGGCTCAGCGTTCAGGCTCAATTTTTTCTGTCTTGGCATTTCCGTCATAGCGTTTCTGCCCCAGGGTTCTGTCTTTGCATTTCTGCCATCAGTATTTCAGTCTCAGCATTTCTGTCATTGCGTTTCGGTCATGGCATTTCTGCCTCAGCGTTTCTGCCCCAGGATTTCTGTCATCGTGTTTCTGCCACTGCGTTCTGTCTGAGCGTTTTCTACCCCAGCATTTTCTGTCATGGCATTTCTGCCCCAGGGTTTCTGTCGTTACATTTCTGCCCCAGGGTTTCTGTCGTTACATTTCTGCCCCAGGGTTTCTGTCGTTACATTTCTGCCCCAGGGTTTCTGTCGTTACATTTCTGCCCCAGGGTTTCTGTCGTTACATTTCTGCCCCAGGGTTTCTGTCATTACATTTCTGCTCCAGGGTTTCTGTCATTACACGTCTGCCCCAGGTTTTTCTGTCATTAGATTCTGCCCCAGGTTTTTTCTGTCATTTCATTTCTGCCCCAGGTTTTTCTGTCATTACGTTTCTGCCCCAGGTTTTTCTGTCATTACGTTTCTGCCCCAGGTTTTTTCTGTCATTACGTTTCTGCCCCAGGTTTTTTCTGTCATCACGTTTCTGTCTCAGCATTTAGTTCAGCATTTCTGTCATAGTGTTGTTGTCCTTGTGTTTCTGCCCTTGTGTTTCTGCCCTAATGTTTCTGTTTCAGTGTTCAGCCTCAGCAGAGGGGCATCGTTGTTCAGTCACGGCACATACTCCGGTAGCTGTTTCATCTTCGTTGTTTGTCATGTCTCATCGTTTTTTGTTCATGGTTGTACCTGCATCAGGGCTCACATGTCAGGATCTGTCACGTCTACAGATCCATACGGGCTGAGGTTTCGTTTGTAATGATTGTTGACCACAATCTTCTCGCCCGTATAACATACATCATACGATGCACGTTCATTCACCACACCTGTACGATTACCCACCACGGTCTGTGGGTACACCAGCCCTGAGTTTTAGTTAATTACCTGTCTCTGTGCGGCAGGTTACTCGGGCTCACTCTTTACTCACACGAGGGGGGGGGGGTCCATCATCAGGTTCATTCATGCGCAGTGGTCTTGGCATTTCCGCTCATACTTAGGTAGGCACAGAGGGGCATTATTGTTCTCATGTCTTGTCTGTTATTTCTCTTGTGCATGTTCTCAGGTTGGGCTGTATTGGCATTTGTTATCCCCTTATTGGTCCTTAAGTGGTAGGTTTGGGCAAACGTCATCATGATTCTGGATTCCACTCTCGGCTCGGATCTTGTCTAGGATGTGGCCTGGAAGACTGCTCAGGGACGTCAGTCCAGTCATCTTTTCCGTTCCCCAGCCGGTTCCAGGTAGGGGGGGGTTCAGTCACTTTGGGTATGACTGTTTTCATGCCATGGGTCTTATTTCCCTGGGATGGAGTCTGGCCCTCCTTCCTCGGTTCAGATTTCAGACTCAGTTGCCAGGTCACAGGCTGAAGCACGACCCGATCGCATCAGGCGGGACCAGTATTCTGTGTCTGGCATGGTTTCTCCATGTTGTCAATACTTATTGCCATAGTGCATGGGCCTGATCCACCTACTCCATCACATCCTTCAGGTATTTAGCATTTTGAACTCCTACCAGTTGTCCTTTGGCACTCACCCTCGCACTTCCCCATACCAGCATGGCCAGGCCAGGCCAGGGCTTGGGAGGGGTTTCACTGAGCACTTCACTGGTGTCCGTTTTGAAGTTTCGATCTTCTCGGCCATTCATTTTGCAGGGGCTCCTCGGGACAGCCATTGCTCCCCTTCTCCCACACATCCTCATTCACAAGCAGTTCATTCTCATGTCTGGGTCGTCTCGGACTTCAGGCTCTGTCCAATCGTTCACGGGACGTTTAGTTGGGTTCTGGGTAGCTTTGCAGGTTCTGTAGGGGTTCTGTCTCATCACCAAGTCGGGGGGGGGTTTCTCCGGTCATAGGGGACACTTTTCGGATACATACTGTTGCCATCCGGTCGCACGCTACTCCTCTTGATGGATTGTTACCTTCCCTTCTTCACCTAAATTTGTGTCTTTTTGCCCTCTTTTCAGGCATACTGACCAGTCGGGTCAAGGCACACCTCAGGCCTTGGTGCATAGGAGTATCACTTTCTTACTCGAAGACTCTGACTACAAATTCGTTATACCCCCAGTCTGTATCACTACATTGAAAAATGGTATGCCTCACAGCTGCCACCCCCTTATGATGGGGGATGGAGCTGTAAAGCGCCTCTACATCAATGGTGACAAGGTGTGCCCCATGAGGGATCATCAAATTTTCGATGATCCTCAAGAAATGGATGGTATCTTTTACATATGACTGTAAACCAGCCACGAATGGTTTTAAGTGCTCGTCTATGAGATGGCTGGCATTCATACTTATTGACCCCTTGCCTGATATAATGGGTCTCCCTGAGGGGTTATATACATCCTTATTGACCTTAGGCAATGAGTAAAAAGTCTGTGCTTTAGGGAAGGGTGTTCTAATATAATCCCAGGTGGTTTTATTGATTATATTGTTAAAGTATTCCTGGTCGACTAACTGGTAGTACTCCAAATTGAATTTGTGGATCATATCAGGGGTGATTTTTCGATACCAGTCTTTATTTCTCAGAATTTTAGAGCACATGGTGACATATTGGGAATTATCCATAAGGACAATATTGCCCCCTTTGTCCGCAGGTTTAAATACAACGGAAGTGTTGTCACTCAAAGATCTAAGGGCCAGGTTTTCAGAGGAGCTTATGTTAGTAAATTTGGGGGATTTAACACAAAGTTTATCGATGTCACCATTGACCAATCATAGAAACGTGGCAATGTTAGGGTTCGAACTGGGGGGTGGAAATGATGAAGATTTTTTCTTCAATTTTGATCCCGAAGGGATATCTCTATCAGTTCCTGTAATGCCTCCTGGGATAGAGAGAGCACCTGAGCCAAATCGATGCGATCGATCAAGTCATTGGTGTCACTCTCCTCCAACAGTGAAACTAGCTGATTGATAGCCCGGTTTTCACTTGGTGTGAGATCAGTTCTTCCTCCTGGTTTGTTATACATGTTCCTGAGAAGGAGTCTGTGTGCAAAAAGTTGAAGGTCTTTAATGAATTTGAACTTGTCAATGTTCTCATTTGGACAAAACCCCAAACCTCTATGAAGTATCTGGGTCTCCTCCAAGGAGAGAGTGTGAGATGAAAGATTAATTATATTCATAGTGGTGTGGGGGTCTGATGCGGGTGGTGGATCAAAGGAACCATCTAGGTAAGATGAGTTGCTTTGGTACTGACTAAAGGCGCCTCCACAAAAGGGGGAGGGTTGAGTTTCTCAACTCCCTGTATATTCTTTGGTCTGGTGAGTGGGCAGGTGACAGAGCTGCCCCCATGGGGCTGGGTAGAGGAGGGTACCGAAGGACCCATCGCTGCCGTGGAGACTCTACCTGACTCCCCTGAGGTTCCCGGAGGACATTCGGGCGGATGACCAGCACCGGCCCTTGCTCCTTGTGTGGGGTCACGGATCCGATTGGTGTGAGGAGTTTTCTTGTTCTTAGTAGACGCCTGTGATGAGACAGACAGAGGACAAACTAGAAGACGAGTATGAAATGGCACCATAATGTTCTTTTTGATTTTTGAATCTATTGATCCGTTGTCGTTGACCAATGTTCCATTTGTATGCCCTGTTCTCCTGAAAGGCTAGCTTATCCCTACTATATTTGCCATCTTTCTTGATTAGAATATTTTTATTGAAACTTTCAAGGTGTTTTTGAAGTTTCGTATCTCTCTCTTCAAAAGTTTTATGCATTTTAAGGGTTTAAAGTTGTGAACAGAGGTTTTCAATTTCACTGTCCAAGGCCCTGGAGCGCTTAGTGCAGGGATATGCAATTAGCGGACCTCCAGCTGTTGCAGAACTACAAGTCCCATGAGGCATAGCAAGACTCTGACAGCCACAAGCATGACACCTAGAGGCAGAGGCATGATGGGACTTGTAGTTTTGCAACAGCTGGAGGTCCGCTAATTGCATATCCCTGGTTTAGTATATTCATTAATTAATAGTAACATAATTTCCCTTGAACAAGGGCACAGGATCTTTTCCCATGCACATTTGAACTCAGGGTCCAGTCCCTCCAAATTGGGGGAGATCTGGACCCTGAGTCCTAGAGGATTCATGTCCTCCTTAATGTAATCTTGGAAGGATTTGATGTGCCAAAACATAGAGGATTTCCTCTCCAGGATCTTGGTCAGTTTAGAGAACAAGGTGCCCAATTCTGAATCAATGTGTTCATTTTTGCCAAAATCTTTCAAATAATTAGACATCAAAGTGTCCCAATCATTGCCCAAATAGCCTGCCATGTTCAAGCCCAAAAAAGGAATAAGGAAATAAAGAAAAATCAAGAAAATAAGAAATTTATACTACAAGCATATGATAAATATATCAATAAAATGATATATTATGGTTCAATGCTGAAATGCCGATATGGATAACCAGCCTATCAGCATGGACCATAAAAAAACAGTCTGTTTGGAAAAGACGGGGGAAGGTATTTGCTACCAAAAACATGAATGAAACGGGGCTATCCAAAACAGTCTGCTTGTAATGAGGGTGTGCCACATCCCAAATGTAAATAGAAATGGAAAAAACTCCTAAGGGTGGGATTTTAAAGGCACTACCATAACAACAATGTAAAAAGGTATATAAAGTTTATTAATCATGAGAGGTACATGTAGTAAAAAGAAAAAACATACAAATCAAAGGATGCATAATACTTGTACAAACATGCGACATAGGATACACAATCCAGAAACCCTACGTTTCAGAGATGGACTGTAGTCTCCTTCATCAGGGGTTTTTCTAGAAGGTACAGTGTCTAAAGGATGTTAAGTATACAATAATCAATAAAATTGTCCAAAGGCATACAGCTACATGATAATCAAATATATTGTATATAATACTTACATCATAGTGATTAGACAGGTACAAAAATACATCCACAATTTAAAAAAAACGTGAGGAAGACCTGGAGCAGGGGGTCCCCCACAAGCTCAATCCACCGAAAGGCACTTGGTATAGTAATAAAAGAGGATATGAAAAAAGGGAGGAAGGGGGAAAGAAAAATATCCCCCTCCTGTCACCCAACAGCCCCGCTGGATTTGTCAAACCAAACCAGAGAAAGGCTGACACATGTACTGAGGCCCAAACATGTACTGTGGCTAACAGAAGCCAGTGTTAAAAAAAGACTTCAAAAACATAATGTGAATAAATCACCAGAACCAGATGGCTTACACCCAAGAGTCCTCAAAGAATATATTACAGCCAGACCATTATTCCAAAAGGACAGCTTACTGACTGGAATGGTACCAGTGGATCGGCGAAAAACTAACGTGGTACCAATATTCAAAAAGGGCTGAGATATATACCTGGAACCTACAGACCAGTCAGCTAGCATCAATAGTATATAAACTATTGGAGGGAATGAAAAGGAACCGTATCCAAAACTTGGCTGATGAAAATAGTATCATTAGTTGTAACTAGCATGGATTTATGAAAGATTGTTCTTGCCAGACTAACCTGTTAGCATTCTGTGTGAAATTGAGCTGTAATTTGGATAGAGGAAAGCCTGTGGACATGGTGTATCTGGGTTTCACCAAAGCATTTGAGACAGTACCCCATAAACGCTTATTTTACGAATTGAGGTCTGTTGGCATTGACCATAGTATATGCACCTGAATGGAAAACTGGTTACACGCGCATGTGGAAAGGGTGGCGAAAACTATGCTTATCTTCTGAATGGTCTGGAGTTGTTTACTTGCTCTTTTATTACAGTAAAAAAGATGTTAAATACAGTGATAAGACAAAAAAACTATGAATAAATGGTGAATAAAATAATGAGTAAAACTCACTTCTGCAAGTGAAGGGGGTGTGGATTGTCTGGGAAGCTGTGGGTCCAGCTTGGGCTCTGAGGAGGGCAGCTGGTATGAGTGAGATGAAGATGCCTGTGATGCGGTGGCATGGAGTCTGCAGATGGGAAGTCTGGCTGTACAGGTCAAAGTCGGCGGCTTGCTAGTTGGATGTCTGACTGTTTGGGTGGATGTCAGCGGCTGTAGCTGAAGTGTTGAGCTGCTTGGGACATCCGGTGCAGAGAAGATGAGCGGGCTTAGTGATGGATAATAGTAGCAGCAGAATAAATGTGACAGCGGCTCTGGGTGGAGTATCAGGCTGATTGAGGAGTGGGGGTGGCTGCGGATGGAGCTTTCAGGCTGCTCAGATGCTGGAGGCTAGGGATGATCGCTGAGGGCTCTCTGACAGTGTGGCTACCTCAGGATTGGTGATGGCAGTGTTGCTTGGCGAGGTGGAAGCAGTGCCGAGCTGTCGGCTGACCGAGAAGCAGGGGCGCCGGTCAATAGGATTGCCTCTCCTTTTGGTCAATTGGGTGATGGTTCTCAGGACCCGCTTCCTGATTGGCTGGGAGGAGAATCAGGAAGACAATAGCGAATATTAATTTGCTATTGTCACACAAGTGGGTGGGCTCTGCGCCCCATGCGCCCTGCGCTCTGCGCCCCATGCCCACCCTCTTTTAAAGCCAATTAGAGCCTCAGGCTCTAATCATCTGCTTAAAAAGACTTGTACGCTCAGTCTTAACTACCACTAGGTAGCCTGTCGGTATTTTTTAAATTTTATTTATTTATTTTAGGTACTTATATAGCGCCGTCAATTTGCGCAGCGCTTTACATTCACATCAGTCCCTACCCTCAAGGAGCTTACAATCTAATTTAGACAGGATCCAATTAACCTACCGGCATGTCTTTGGCGTGTGGGAGGAAACCGGAGTACCCGGAGGAAACCCACACAGGCACAGGGAGAACATGCAAACTCCAGGCAGGTAGCGTCGTGGTTGGGATTTGAACCAGCAACCCTTCTTACTGCTAGGCGAAAGTGCTACCCACTACACCACTACGCCGCCCACACCACTGTGCCGCCCGGTATCACTTATTCCTTGTAGAGACTTATGCTGCTTTCATTTCCTGACTGGTTTGACTCGCTAGAACATCCTGTTCTCTCTTTTGTTTATTGAAGTTAGAATAGACCTGTTCACAGTTTGCTCCCCTAGGGGTGAATAGGTTTATTCTTGGAGGTTTACTAGCTAGAAACTGAATTTAAAGATATGAATGTGAAGGATTATTCACGATTATTATACTGACTTAATGTATTTATCAAAAATACATTTGCTATACTATGTAACTGTAATGGTGTGAATCCTGTTATACCTTTCTTAATGTCTTTATTTGTTATTTTATGTTCTGATAACTAAATAAAAAATTGAATGTTAAAAAAACAAAACAAAAAAACAAAAACAAAAAAACCAAACATTGGAATCCATGCGTCCAGCTCCCTGCATGTAGATTAGGGGCCGGGCGGGGGGGGGGGGAGGGGATTGGGGCTGTATTTGCTGACAATACAAAGCTATCCAGGGTAATAACTTCACAACAGGATATAGTAACTTTACAGAAAGACCCCAATAAAATAATGGGGTGGGAAACCATGTGCCAAGTGAGATTTAAGGCCAGTTTACACCAAATGCAGTGCATTTTATTTTCTGCATCAAAAACGCATGGAAAGTAGGTTATATGGTTTTCAATGGCATAGGTCACACCAGTGCTTACAGTTCCAGTGCGTTCCAGAGAAAAAAAGTAGAGAATGCTGCATTTTTCCTGCACTGGACTATACTGGAACACTGTGAAATGCATCAAAAACACACTTGAACGCACCGGAATGCACCAAAACGTACCAAAAATGCACTGAAACACACGTGTCCTTATTTAAGGTTAAGAAAAAAGAGGGGGGCGTGAAATGCATTGGACTGCATCAAAAAAGGACTTTAAAGCATCAAACACACACATGCAGAAATATATCCGGACTGCGTTTCTATGGTTTGAACTGGCCCTTAATGTTGAAAAATGTAAAGTAATACACCTGGGGGCTAAAAATATGTATGCAAGTTACTTGCTCTGCTATGCCAAGGTAACTTAGAATAGAGTTCTATACTACTAGACTGGAATCAACACATAAATCAGCAAAGTCAGCAATAATAAATGCATACAGTGGGTATAGAAAAGAATCACCCCCCTTTAAAATAATCACATTTTGTTGCTTTGCAGCCCGAAATAAAGACAGAATCAAGTAATGAAATGTGACAGCACTGCTGGTAAACCAAATAAATGAACTAAATCAACATATAAATAACAATAAATTTCATAAAGTGCACAAAGTACAATTGGAGTCCATTTGTGACATATATGTGAAAAATCTTCCTATAAGACCCCTTTCACACCAAGGGCGTTTTGCAGGCGCTATAGCGTTAAAAATAGCACCTGCAATCCGCCCTCAAACAGCTGCTCCATTGTCTCCAGTGTGAAAGCCTGGGGGCTTTCACACTGGAGCAGTGCGCTGGCAGGATGTCAGGAAAAGTCCTGCCAGCAGATTCTTTGGAGCGGTGAAGGAGCAGTGTTTTTACCGCTCCTCCACCGCTGCTCCCCATTGAAATCAATGGGGCAGCGCTGTGATACCGCCGGCAAAACGCCGCTCTGGCGGCATTTTGCAGGCGGATTTGACCCCTTTTTGGCCGCTAGTGCACCTTTAGCCCTGATTCACACTGGTGCGCTTTGACATGTGGTTTGACATATCAAATCACATGTCAAATCAGTGGCAATTGCCAGCCATGGCACCGTCCTAATCGGTGCGATGCTGCATCTGCATTTTCACATATATGTCACAAATGGACTCCAATTGAACTCTGTGTACTTCATGAACTTTATTGTTATTTATATGTTGATTTAGTTTATCTATTTGATTTACTAGCAGCACTATCACATTTTATTACTTGATTCTCTTTTTTTGTGGCAACACATAAGTGATAGCAGCAGTAAATTTATATCTAAGTTTTTTCACAGTTTTTTATGTAAACACACAAATCCCCATTCTGACAGGAGAGGAGAAACAGATCTGCTGTTCCTAGTAATTAGGAACAGCGATATGTCTCCTCCTCTAGTCAGTCCCATCCCCCCACAGTTAGAAACACACACACACAAGGGAACACATTGAACCCCTTGCTCTCCCCCTAGTGTTAACCTCTTCCCTGCCAGTGACATTTACACAGTAATTATTGCATTTTTATAGCACTGATCGCTGTATACATGTCAATGGTCCCAAAAAAGTGTCAAAAGTGTCCGATCTGTCCGCTGCAATGTCGCAGTCCTGCTAAAAATTGCAGATATCCACCATTACTAGTAAAAAAAATAATAAAAATGCCATAAATCTATTCCCTATTTTGTAGACGCTGTAAATTTTGCGCAAACCAACAAACCAATCAATATACGCTTATTGCAATTTTGTTTTAACCAAAATATGTAGAAGAATACATATTGGCCTAAACTGATGAATAAATTAAAAATCAATAAATGCAGAGCTAGCAACTAAATGGAATAAATATAGAATAAAAAATGTTGCCGCTGCTGCAAAAAAGTGCTAAAACTTTGCATATATTGAACGAATAAATGCAACGCGGGCAACTAGGTATCACTCAAAAAATATGTGCACTAAAAATTATTGGTGGAGAAAATCACTACAATGGTGATAATGTAAACATAAATAAATAAATTGCACCTATTGCATAAATGTTGAGCTAAAACATATAACGTGAATATGTACATACTATCAACTAGAAAATCTATGAAGACATAGCACCAGCATTGACAAACAGTGACAGTGATTAGAAATAAAATATATATATATATATATATATATATATATATATATATATATATATATATATATATATATATATATATATATATATATATATATATATATTTATTATATTATATTATAACACACATGAAGGTGACATAAACTGGGATAATGTGCAAATTTGGCTGAAAAGGTCCCACTGGTCAGCGATGGTAGGCTGTAGACTGTAGACCTCTAGTAACTGCAACATTTCAGGTGACTGATTGTGTTGAAAGGTAAACAGCCTACCATCGCTGACCAGCGGGACCTTTTCAGCTAATTTGCACATTATCCCAGTTTATGTCACTTTCATGTGTGTTATATTTGTAGTCAGAGTCTTCAAGTGTGAAATGCGATTCTCCTAATAACCAAGGCCTGAGGTGTGCCTTGGCCTGACTGGTCAGTATGCCTGAAAAGAGGGCATACCCTGAATGTAAGAATAAGAAAAAAGTACTGTGAGTATGTATGAAGGCTGGGGGAAACGGGTGGGTGGGAACCCAGAGACGCCGACAACCCCGACCCTGACAGAGGAGGAGGCTTAAATAGCCCTCTCAGACTCCTCCCACAAATTCAGGTTGGCCTCAGGCCAGCCTTACACTTGTAGTCACAGTCTTCAAGTGTGAAATGCGATTCTCCTAATAACCAAGGCCTGAGGTGTGCCTTGGCCTGACTGGTCAGTATGCCTGAAAAGAGGGCAAAAATACACCAAATTTAGGTGAAGAAGGGAAGGTAACAATCCATCAAGTGGAGTAGCATGCGCCCGTGTGGCAACGTGTGTATCCGGTAAGTATCCGCTATGACAGGAGAAACCCACCGACTCCTATCTAGGTGATGAGAAGGAACCCCCTATAGAACCTGCGAAGCTACCCAGAACCAAGTGAACGTCCCATGAAAGATTGGATGAGCCTGATGCCCGAGACAACCCAGACACGAGAATGAACTGCTTGTGAATGAGAGGATATGCGGGGGAAAGGGAGCAAGGGCTGGCACGAGGAGCCCCTGCAAAATGATGGCCATGAAGAACGAAATACTTCACACGGACACAAGTGAAGTAGCTCAGTGAAATGCCCCCAACCCCTGGCCTACCCATACTTGGTATGAGGAAGTGAGAGGGCGAGTGCAAAAAACAACTGGCAGGAGTTCAAATGCTGGATAAGTGATGGAGAAGGTGGATAAGGCCCAAGCGCTATGGCAATAAGCATCGTCAACATGGAGAAACCATGCCAGACCCAGAACACTGGTCCCACCTGATATGATTGGGTCGGGCTTCAGCCTGTGACCTGACGACCGAGTCTGAATCCTGGACCATGGAAGGAGGGCCAGACTCCATCCCGGGGGAAATAAGTCCCATGGCATGATGCAGTCATTCCCAAAGTGATCGAAGCCCCCTACCTGGAACAGTCTGGGAATCGGAAAGATGACTGGACTGATGTCCCTGAGCAGTTCTCCAGGCAACAGCCTAGACAAGAGATCAGAGCCAAGAGTGGAATCCAGAACCATGACGACGTTTGCCCAATCCTATCATTTAAGAACCGTCAAGGGGACGTGGCTCAGCACACACCCTGAGAGAGACTATAAATTCCTGGGCGGTAACCAGGGCCTCTATGCAACAGGACGTCAACTGAAAAAAAGATTGACTGCTTCCGACCCAAGGGTGCGCCTAGTGGCGACACGACATCTGCACCAAACAACTAGCCCTAACAATGGGCAGGACTGATGGAAGGGAGTGCAAGCATGGTTGATATCGGTATGGATGTCAATACAGCCCAACCTGAGAACAAAACTAGAGAAATGACAGACAACAAAACATGAGAATAACAAACCCCCTCTGTGCCTACCTGAGTATGAGAACATGAGCAGAAATGTGAAGACCACTGCGCGTAAATGAACCTGATGACGGACCCCCCACCACCACCACCCTCATGTAAGTAGTAAGTGAGCCCGAGTAACCTGCAGTGCAGAGTCAGGTAATTAACTGAAAACTCAGGGTTAGTGTACCCACAGACCGTGGTGGGTAGTCGTATAGGTGTGGTGAATGACATGCATCGTATGACGTATGTTATACAGGCGAGAAGATTGTGGTCAACAATCATTAACTAACGAAACCTCAGGCCACATGGATCTGTAGACGTGACAGATCCCGACATGTGAGCCCTAGCTAACTGACCCAGGTTAAACATGAACAAAGATACGATGAGACATGACAAACAACGAAGATGAAAACAGCTACCGGAATATATGCCGTGACTGAACACCAATGCCCCTCTGAGAAACGCTGAGGCTGAAACGCTATGACAGAAATGCTGATACTGAACGCTGAGGCAGAAACGCTATGATAGAAATCTTGGGGCAGAAACACAAGGACAGCAACGCTATGACAGAAATGCTGAAACTAAATGCTGAGGCCAAAATATAATGACAGAAATCCTGGGGCAGAAACGCAATGACAAAAAACGCTGAGACTGAAACGCTGAGGCAGAAATGCAATGACAGAAATCCAGGGGCAGAAATGCAATGACAGAAATCCAGGGGCAGAAATGCTGAGGCAGAAATGCCATGACAGAAATCCTGGGGCAGAAACGCTATGGCAGAACGCTGAGGCAGAAATGCAATGACAGAAATCCAGGGGGAGAAATGCTGAGGCAGAAATGCTGTGACAGAAACCTAATGACAGAAACGCTGGGACTGACATGCTGAGGCAGAAATGCAATGACAGAAATCCCGGGGCATAAACACTGAGGCAAAAATCCTGGGGCAGAAACGTTATGACAAACACTGAGGCAGAAATGCAATGACAGAAATCCTGGGGCAGAAATGCCAAGACAGAAATCCTGGGGAGAAACGCTATGACAGAACGCTGAGACTGAAATACTGAGGCAGAAATGCAAAGACAGAAATCCTGGGGCAGAAACGCTATGACAGAAATGCTGAGACTGAATGCCGAGACAGAAAAGCTGAGACTGAACGCCGAGCCAGAAATGCTGAGACTGAACGCTGATCCAGAAGTGCTGTGGCAGAACACTATGACAGAAATGCTATGACCGAAAACGCCATGACCAGAAAAACGCCAGGACCAGAAAAACGCCAAGACAGAAATCCTGGGGCAGAGATGCTGTGACAGAAATCCTGGGGCAGAAATGCTATGACAGAAATGCAGAGACTGTACGCCGAGACAGAAATGCCGCGGCAGAACGCCATGACAGAAATGCTGGGGCAGAACGCTATGACAGAAATGCTAGGGCAGAAACGCTGACAGAGATGCTGGGGCAGAATCGCTATGACAGAGATGCTGGGGCAGAACGCTATGACAGAAATGCCGAGACTGAACGCCGAGACAGAAAGCTGGGGCAGAACGCTATGAAAGAAATGCTGGGGCAGAAACACTATGACAGAGATGCTGCAGCAAAACGCTATGACAGAGATGCTGGGGCAGAACACCGAGACAGAAATGCTGGGGCAGAAACGCTATGACAGAGATGCTGGGGCAGAAACGCTATGACAGAGATGCTGGGGCAGAAACGCTATGACAGAGATGCTGGGGCAGAAACGCTATGACAGAGATGCTGGGGCAGAAACGCTATGACAGAGATGCTGGGGCAGAAACGCTATGACAGAGATGCTGGGGCAGAACGCTATGGCAGAGATGCTGGGGCAGAACGCTATAACAGAAATGCCGAGACTGAACACAGAGACAGAAATGCAGGGGCAGAACGCTATGACAGAAATGCTGGGGCAGAAATGCTATGACAGAGATGCTGGGGCAGAAACGCTATGACAGAGATGCTGGGGCAGAAACGCTATGACAGAGATGCTGGGGCAGAACGCTATGACAGAGATGCTGGGGCAGAACTCTATGACAGAAAAGCTGGGCCAGAACGCTATGACAGAAAAGCTGGGGCAGAAACGCCATGAGAGAAACACTGGGGCCGGACGCCATGACAGAAATGCTGGGGCAGAATGCTATGACAGGAACGCTATGACAAGAATGCTATGACAGGTACGCTATGACAGAAAAATGCTAAGACTAAACGCCTGGACAGAAACGCTATGACAGAAATCCCGTGGCCAAAACGCCATGATATAAACACTTGTGACTGAAGTGGTGGATGCCCAGGAGGCGTGCGGGGATCCCCCCCATGATGCCCCAAATGAGTACCGGAAGATGAGCAGGCGGGTGAGCCCCCCATGAGAACTGGGAGGCGTGCGGGCTTCCCCTCCATGCTTGGCCTAGTTCCAGGGAGGTGAACTGGCGGGTGAGTGGCAAGTGGGTGGGTGGTGGATGGACGGCCCCCCCATGAACGCCGGGAGAAGCGGGCAGGTGACTCCCACGGGTAGGTGGAGAAAGTGGGTGGTTGGAGGATGGATGGACGTACGGCCCCCCCACTCCCCCCCAGCGTGAGTGCCAGGAGAAGTGGGCGGGCGGCCCCTCCACGATGCTGGATGGAACATGGGCTGAAGGGGAGGACGGGGGGGCGGCTCCCACGGCGCTGGCAGAAACACAGGAATAAAGGTGGGATTGAGCCCAGCTAAAGAGATGGATGAACGCCCCCCCCGCTCCCCCCCGACATGAGCGCCGGGAGAAGCTGGCGGACGGCACCCTGGCCAGATGGAGCCGAGGAGGGAGGAAGGATGGACGGACGACCCCCCCCGCTCCCCCCCGACATGAGCGCCGGGAGAAGCGGGCGGGTGGCCCCTCCACGATGCTGGATGGTACATGGGTTGAAGGGGAGGACAGGCAGGGTGGCCCCCACGATGCTGGTGGACCCCAGGGATGACAGGGGGATGGGCGGGCGGTCCCCTGGTGGTGTTCAAGAGAGAAAGCGACACCATAGCTGCAGCCGCCTCCCACGAATACAGGCTGGCCTCCGGCCAGCCTTACACATGTATATTTCTAATCACTGTCACTGTTTGTCAATGCTGGCGCTATGTCTTCATAGATTTTCTAGTTGATAGTATGTACATGATATTCACGTTATATGTTTGAGCTCAACATTTATGCAATAGGTGCAATTTATTTATTTATGTTTACATTATCACCATTGTAGTGATTTTCTCCACCAATTGTCCCGCGCAATTGTCAGTTAAAGCGACGCAGTGCCGTATCACAAAAATGGCCTGGTCATTAAGGGGGCAAATCCTTCCGGGGCTGAAGTGGTTAAATTCCAAACTAAAAATGTAACATATTGCACCTTACCAATCATTAGATGTGGTGGCTGCATTAGTTTTCTTTTTTTAGACTTTTTCCCCCTTTTTTCACCTGGTGATTTGGCCAGTGACACACCTCCTGTATTAGAGAATCCCCACTCCAGATGAAGGAGCACATGGTGTACTTTTGGACAGCAACAATGTCGATCAAAGGGGATGGGAGTGTTAGATTTACTAGCCAATTTCGATACTCCAAAAAGTTGAAGCCAAACTCCAGCTCACACTGCAGTTACAGCAAACATTTTTTTTAAGAAAGAAAGAAAGAAAGAAAGAAAGAAAGAAAGAAAGAAAGAAAGAAAGAAAGAAAGAAAGAAAGAAAGAAAGAAAGAAAGAAAGAAAGAAAAGCTGATCACTGTAAACCCCTCTGTCAGTGATAAATGGTTTGTCTCAACACTTTAACTGCTATATTTCCAGGACCGCTTATTCTTTTGAAAACAAGGGACACCAACATAGTTGTATCTTTTTCCTCTAAATTGCAGATGTGAGTTTTCTGGGTAATTTGGCCCCTCCTCTTTTTGTTGAGGAGCTGCAGGAACAGCTCCTCGCACATACTGCGTTGGTCCTCCTCCATATCCTTCAGCTTTTTGGCGGTCATGCAGCCAAATGCCTCCTGTGCATCTGATGCCATGCTAATGGCACTTGTTGCATGTCTGAAGAAGGCAGCCATGGCATCATCCAAATTTCTGGTCTTCCTGGCCCTTTTAGTAGGAGGGCATAGGGGAGGAATCTGGGACTCAGTCTGGCTGCTGGGCACAGGCTCCTCCTGACTGAGACTTTCCTGTGTATGAAAATGGGACATATTTTTAGGTTTCTGGTCATCAATCACACACAATTTTGAGCTCATGACTGTTGCAAATTGAATGTTAACAAATTAAAAGACTATCATTCTGACCCCAGCATTTTTCATTCTTTTCCCAATCATTTTTGGCCACTACTGTCTATTGATATGGAAACCACTTTGTTAAGGCAGAAATTTGGGATCAATAACGTCTAGTTAACAACATTCAATTTTTGTCTACAAATATGTTCAACAATGCTATAACTGGGTCAAGCTGGGCTCCTCCACATCTTCTTCCTGTGTAGAAGGACCAGGGTGGACCTCAGGAGCTGTGGCCTCAGTCGATGTGGAAGGAATCGTTGAGAGTGATGGGCGTGGTTCTGTTTGATCTGCCAAAAAATGCAAGCTGTACCACAGCCTGGGGACATATATGTCATCTGCTGCTGCTCCCGATCTCTGGGATTCCATGACCTTCTTGCACTCCCTATTATATGTACTACGCAGGTTGCCAATTTTGGCCTTCTAATAATTGATGTCTGCCGTGGGATACAGAGACTTCACCAATTCCAACAGTTTCTCCATCGCTGCCTTCCTCTTGATTTTATTGGAGTAATCCTTACCTTTAATCTTGCCATAGACACGGCAGGTCCCGATACTGCTGGATAAATTTGGGGTAAAAAAAATCTGGGTCTGTGAATCTATTCACCATTTTGCCTGCAAGACACAACACAAGACAAACCCTAATGTCAGGCTAAACTCATAATCTGGTCCCAATATAGGCCTCAATATATAAGCAGTATAAGCCACTAACCACTGATGCCCCAATTTACAGTTGTACCTTTGTTTTATTCTTTCCTTTTGGCAATGTCAATCTTTCGTCCTCCACTCCCATATCGTTCCTACGGTCGCTACATCGACTGTGCGTTATGGCTTTATATACACTGCACATGCGTCAAACTCCGCTCTCAGTGCGTCATGACCAGGGGGGCGTGAGCATCTCTCTTCTGAATGCAACACACACGACGGAAGATTCTGGTGTGTGACAGCATGGCAGATTCCAAGGATTCCAGGCATCCCCGCGGTGGTGGATCTCATAGGAGGCACAAAGCCACCGCCATGAGCAAGGCTGAGATAGTGGAGATGGTGCGTATCCTTGAGAAGCAAGACTACGATTGCAAGCTGCACAACTATGAAAGGCCCAACAGCCGAAAGGACATCATTTTGGAGAAGTCCTTGCCGTTCTGGAGGTCTAATTTTTGGTAAAACGAACGAAGGACCAAATCCGAAAGTGATGGTCAGATTTAAAGCACCACGAGCAAGAGCAAATTGAGTCCATCCATCACATAATCAAAAAAAGTAAGCAAGATTTGTAGCTAAACAATATGTATATGTGTAAATTAGCTGTCTTCATATGTGCTTTCTCCAAGTAGGTTTTTAAAATACAAGATAATGTTTCCTCTAATCTTGACCTGGCGAATCCCCAGACGACGTCCTATCGTAACAAAACGCATAGGGAGAAGCCTGCGATGGTGACGTCATTACGTTTTCTGATGGGCTAACAAACGAACGTAGGAAGTGAAGTTTAACAGACGGAGACACCGCTATCTACTTTTATGCCATACTCCACTGCTCTTAACTGACTGCAACATTGTAAGTGCGATTCTTTTTAACTTCAATAAATCACCTCATTTGTACATATTACACTATGGAAGTTTTCTGTTTCATATCCCCGAGAATTATCCGCCGCTAGGGGAGACCGATTACCTAGGGGGTTTTGGGGAGACAGATTTCCCTGAACTGGGCGAGACTGCCGTAACAGCAGTCATCGCCATCTGCTAAGCGGATTTTATTACTCACCTAGGGTGTGAAACTACATGGAAGATTACCCTTTTTTTTCTGGTTTCTTGCATCCCCACGGATGGGTGTTTTTTTCTTGTTTACTCATGGATTGATACTTGATGGGACTTTTTCTTCTTTGCATTTTTCACTTGTGAAGTTTTATATATGTCTTTGTATTATTGTTCACTAGATTATGTCCCTTATGAATTTCCACCATTGATCACACGTTGATATGTTTATGAGACTCTGCTTTGGTTTTCTTCAGTCACAATTTTTTCACATATTATTTCTAGCGCTGCATCTTTTGTGTTTTTATATCCTCTAATCTTTGTCTAAATGGTTTTTTTAACATGAAGTTAAATATAAAGCAGATATGAACATTTAAATATTTTATTTTTTTGCTTTAACCACTTGACCACTGGGCACTTAAACCCCCTTAATAACCAGACAAATTTTCAGCTTTTGGTGCTCTCACATTTTGAATGACAATTACTCAGTCATGCAACACTGTATCTATATGAAATTTTTGTTCTTTTTTTCACACAAATAGAGCTTTCTTTTGGTGGTATTTAATCACTGCTGGGTTCTTTATTTTTTGCGCTATAAAAGAAAAAAGACCGAAAAATCTGTAAAAAAATACATTTTTCTTCGTTTCTGTTATAAAATTTTGAAAATTAGTAATTTTTCTTCATATATTTTGGCCAAAATGTATACCGCTACATATCTTTGGTAAAAATAACCCAAATTAGTGTATATTATTTGGTCTTTGTGAAAGTTATAGCGTCCACAAGCTATAGTGCCAATATCTGAAAATTGATCGCACCTGAAGTACTGATGGCCTATCTCATTTCTTGAGACCCTAACATGCCAGAAAAGTACAAATACCCCCCAAATGACCCCTTTTTGGAAAGAAGACATTCCAAGGTATTTACAAAGATGCATGGTGAGTTTTTTGAAGTTGTCATTTTTTCCCACAATTCTTTGCAAAATAAAGTTTTTTTTTTTCTTTTTTTTTTTTTCACAAAATTGTCATATTAGCAGGTTATTTCTCATACACAGCATATGCATACCACAAATTACACCCCAAAACACATTCTACTATTACTCCCGAGTACGGCGATACCACATGTGTGAGACTTTTACACAGCGTGGCCACATACAGAGGCCCAACATGCAGGGGAGCACCTTCAGGCGTTCTGGAGCACCCAGGCCAATTCTGACATTTCTCTCCTACATGTAAAAATCATCGTTTATTTGCTAGAAAATTACATAGAACCCCAAAACATTATATATGGTTTTTTAGCAAAGACGCTAGAGAATACAATGGCGGTCATTGCAACTTTTTATCTCGCACGATATTTGTGCAGCAATTTTTCGAACGCTTTTTTTTGGAAAAAAAACTGTTTTTTGCTTAAAAAAAAAACCAAAAAACAAAAGGTTAGCCCAATGTTTTTGCATAATATGAAAGCTGAAGTTACACCGAGTAAATAGATACCTAACATGTCACCTTTCAAAATTGCACACGCTTGTGGAATGGCGCCAAACTTCGCTACTTAAAAATCCCCATAGGCGACGCTTTAAAATTTTTTACTGGTTAATAGGTCTAGAGCCAAAATTATTGCTCTCGCTCTACCGATCGCAGCGATACCTCACATGTGTGGTTTGAACACCGTTTTCATATGTGGGCGGGACTTACGTATGCGTTCGCTTCTGCATGCGAGCACACGGACAGGGGCGCTTTAAATTTTTTTTTTTTTTATTGTTCATTTTACTTTATTTATTTTAGTTTGATACTTTTTTCCCCCCCAAATTTTTTTTGATTACTTTTATTCCTATTACAAGGAATGTAAACATCCCTTGTAATAGGAATATGGCATGACAGATCCTCTTTACAGTGAGATATGGGGTCAATAAGATCCCACATCTCACCTCTAGGCTGTGCCTGAAATAAAAAAAAAAAAAGAAAAAAGATCCTGGCTTCGATCGTAGCAGTGAGTCAGTAAAAGCACCGGAGGGCGGCGGGAGGGGGGGACGTCCCCTCTCGCCTCCCGTAAGAACGATCAAGCAGTGTAACAGCCGCTATGATCGTTCTTATGGTGTAGGGAATCACTGGCTGAAAAAGCTGATATCTGAATGATGCCTGTAGCTGCACCCATCATTCAGATATCCCCGCACAAAGTCAAGGACGTCGTATGACGGAAGGCAGGAAGTGGTTAAAACGCTTTTTTTTTTTTAACACAAAGTTGTCTATTTATACAATATTTCTAACACATTGCATGTACATACCAAAAATGACACCCCAAAATAGATTCTCCTATTCCTCCTGAGTACGGCGATACCACATGTGTGAGACTTCCACCGCCTGGCCACATACAGAGGCTGGGTATGGCTGAGCATGGCAGGGTATGGCTGAGCATGGCTGGGTATGGCTGAGCATGGCCGAGTATGGCTGAGCATGGCCGAGTATTGCAGAGTATCGCCGAGTATGACAGGGTATGGCAGAGTATGGCTGGGTATTGCGGGGTATTGCAGAGTATGGTTGGGTATGGCAGAGTATTGCGGGTTATGGCAGAGTATTGCAGATTTTTGCGGGGTATTGCAGAGCATGGCTGGGTATGGCAGAGCATTGCAGAGTATGGCTGGGTATCACTGAGTATGGTTGGGTATTGCAGACTATTGCGGGATATTTCGGGGTATTGCAGGGTATGGCAGAGTATTGCGGGGTATTGCAGAGTATTGCGGGGTATTGCAGGGTATGGCAGAGTATTGCGGGGTATTTCGGGGTATTGCAGAGTATTGTGGGGTATTGCAGGGTATGGCAGAGTATTGTGGGGTATTGCAGAGTATGGCAGAGTATTGCGGGGTATTTCGGGGCATTGCAGGGTATGGCAGAGTATTGTGGGGTATTGCAGAGTATTGCGGGGTATTGCAAGGTATGGCAGAGTATTGTGGGGTATTGCAGAGTATTGCGGGGTATTGCAGGGTATGGCAGAGTATTGCGGGGTATTTCAGGGCATTGCAGGGTATGGCAGAGTATTGCGGGGTATTTCAGGGTATGGCAAAGTATTGCGGGGTATTTCGGGGCATTGCGGGGTATGGCAGAGTATTGCGGGGTATTGCAGGGTATGGCAGAGTATTGTGGGGTATTTCAGGGTATGGCAGAGTATTGCGGGGTATTTTGGGGTATTGCAGGGTATGGCAGAGTATTTCGGGGCATTGCAGGGTATGGCAGAGTATTGCGAGGTATTTCGGGGCATTGCAGGGTATGGCAGAGTATTGCAGGGTATGGCAGAGTATTGCGGGGTATTTCGGGGCATTGCAGGGTATGGCAGAGTATTGTGGGGCATTGCAGAGCAGTGAGGGATGGCTGAGCATGGATGGCTGGATGTCTCTGTGCAGCGCTGTGGGCACTTCAGATGCATGCAGCCCACAACACTGCAGCCATCCATCCCCCTCTCCGCTCACAGTGTACCGATCGGTACACAGGAGGGGAGGAGAGGAACCGGCATCATCAGATGACGCCGGTTTGTTTACATGTGATCGCTCCGTCATTTGACGGCGCGATCACATGGTAAACGGCCGCGATCAGCGGCCATTTACCAGGATCCGTGATGCGCCGGGTCCAGGTCACGAATGCTCTCGGGTGCGCGCCGAATTCTGGGAGGACGTCCCTGGACGCCCTCCCAGAGTTAAACAACCACCCTGTAGCCGTCATTTGGCTATGGGCCGGTTGTTAAGTGGTTAAAAACATTTTTTTAATCTTCTTTCAACAGGGAAGCACAAAAAAAAGGAGGCTACAGATAAGCTACCAGAGGGGACAAAGGGAGGCTTCCCTCGCCCGGGCCCCAACAGGGGAGACTTCAAGGCCATCTTCCCCCCAAAATCGTAGGTGACAACTTCAAACACACTCATTTAGCCACTGACAGAGGTGATTTTAGGTGGGCCAAAGGCCCTGGACTTAGGGCGGAACTTAAGGGGTAAAGAACACCTTCTGGTTGCTGCCTGGCTCATCCGTGGCCATTAATGCAGCCTTGCATTAAGTTTTTCAATGTTGGCACTTGTCCAGTGTTTCCCCTCTGTAAAATTACATCACCTTCCCTTTTCTAGGTATTTTTAAGGGGAAAAAAAACACAGTGCAGCATGGTGTAGTCCACTAGTCAAGAGCAAACATTGTCCCTAGTGCAAGGTTGGCCAACTAATGCAGCAAAATGGATGCTAGAAACATATTTGACTTGGGGGGGATTAATGAATGTTGTCTTATTTATTTTTAGAGGAAAGTGAGTGCGTTCAGATGAACCAGGATGTTGGTTTGGAGGCGTGGGATATGACACCTGGACCCAGCACAGACCTTCCTATTGTGGATGTAACATCCCCTCACGCAAGTAAAACAGAGGGCCAAAGAGACCCAGAAGTGGAAGAAAATATTTGTGAGCCCCTTGTTTGCGCAAGTAAGTATTTTTTTAATCTGTCTTCAAATGTGTATACATGTCAAATGTTTAGATGTCCAAAACAAACACCCACATCACACATTAGCAAAGTATGTAGTGCCTTAACATTAGCATGGAGAATTGAAACAAAAAAAAAAACAGCATAGAGAAGGAAGAGGTGGAAGGAGCTGGCAGTGTTGCTAGGTACCCCAGTTTTATAGACCCAGGCAACAGGGCCAAGATTACAGAGTAGTTACAGTGTGTACATTCCTATTAGTGTAGGTGTGTGAAGGGCAAGAAGGTTGCAGGCAACAATAGACTGGGTAGGTAAGTATTTTCCCAATTTGACTAGTAACCTGACCATAATTCACTATGTAGGGCCTCAGCCACTTGACCATCATTCCCTTAATACTTTTTCTCTTCTTACAAGGAAAGGAACTTCCAAGATGCACAATTGGCCGTATAAGTGCAGATATGATGCAGGCTTTGATTGATCTAGAGAAAATAAAGGAGGCTGCCCCTGCTTTACAGAGAAGAATACGTGATTATGTCGACATGCTTGCCAAATTTTAAGTTCATCTGGCCTGAAGTTTTCTTCCACTTGTTGGCTCCTGTTTGCAGTTTTAAGATTTCACATGGTTTTATTACTTTTAAGCTCTGGTTCACATTGATGCTACTTTGAAATTGCACTACTTCACTTCAGTAGCACGATTTCGAAGTAGCAAGGTCAGTGGAATTTCAGGTGCAACTTGACAGACATTTGTGTGGCTTCATGCACAGATGTCTATTGAAGTCGCACCTGAAATTGGAAAAAGCAGTTCAGGAACTACTTTTGCAAATTGTTGTGGCGCCGCTAAATCAGTGTTGCATCGTTTGGAACAGTGCCATTGCCTCAAATAGGCTGCGACTTGTCATGCAGTTTTATCAATCAAATCACATGACAAATTGCTCCAGGCTTTATAGTGTCTGAGGTCAGTGTTTAGCCACTCCACTTTTGTAGGTGCACCACCAGGTCCTGTTTTCTTTATCTTCCGCAAGCTAAAAACGACTGTGTGAATTACTAACCTGAAAAATGAAATCATCACTTGTGCCAAAAACAAAAAATATAGAAAACATGACCTAGAAATGCATCTGGAGAAAGAGTTGTGAAAACTGCCCTAAGTAATGTTTTAATTGTAATCTTTATGTGTTTTTAAGAATCGCAAAGCCAAAAATTGAAGATGCACACAAATTGGGACACAAAATTCGGAATTCCCTCATGATCCCATGCCTAAAATGTGTGTCTTTCCCTACATCTAGTTTGCTAAAGCCCCAAAACACACAGTGTGTCAACATGTGGTACCTCTCATCACGGGATATCAATGTACGCGTTTTGGGGGTGCAACCCCTTCCTCAAATCTAAAGTAGGTGAGAGGCAGGGGTTGCACCCCCAAAACACATCCATTGATCCCCCGTGATGGGAGCTAGCACATGTTGACACACTGGGGGTTATTTCCGAAAGGCCAATCCACTATGCACTTGAGGAAGGGGTTAATGTCCCGTGTACATTAATATCCCGTGATGGGAGCTAGCACATGTTGACACACTGGGGGTTATTTCCGAAAGGCCAATCCACTATGCACTTGAAGAAGGGGTTAATATGCCGCGTACATTAATATCCCGTGATGGGAGGTAGCACATGTTGACACACTGTGTGTTTTGGGGCATGAGGAAATAACCTGTTTGTACCTACACACATTTTAGGGACATTTAACAGTTATGCCTCTACGTGTACATGGCTTCAAATTTTGGCTTTTAGAAGGGTGAGATCACCCCATCTGAGGAAGGCAACATTAACACAGTTTTGGGATACTAATGTCTCATATGGCCTTTACTTTCGCAACTTTGTAAGTTCCTGTGCAAGATGTTGTTTTTTTCAAAAACCTTTTAAAAACGCACATGTGAATGTGCTTGGAGTAAAATGTTTTATATTAAACAACGTGTGGCTTCTTATTTCAGTGCTCAATACCAGTGTATTTGTTAAGTTGGTGTAGTTACAGTGACGATGTGCTCTAAAATGTGGCAAACTCAGGCAATTTTGGGGCCTCAAAGCAATTAGAGTTGAAAAGGCTGAATATTTTTATCATTAATGCATTACATACATTAAAAACAATAACATTGTGCGTGTATAGCAGACCCACAGGACAACATAATAGTTAGCTGAGGAAGAGATTGTCATCTCATGGAGCAAAATAAGTTATGTTTGCACTATTGTAGAAACTGGCCAAAATTAAGGCCATTTGAAAACCTAGGAGACAGATAAGAAACCCAAACAGTAATTCAAATGAAATAGGAGTTTAGTATCAAATCAAAAATGTATTCAGGATCAGCAACATTTTGCTGCAAAGCCACTGCTCCTCTACCCACAAAATCGTCCATATACTGTTGCCGGACATCTCGGGCAGTTTGGGAGGGCAACCCAGCATGGCCACTTTCCAGAGCCGTCATCACAGCAGGATCAGCTGGGCCTGACAAAGAAAAGTCAACCTCACTTGGAAGTGAGGCAAGGTAGCTGCTTGCATTCCTACGTAAGTAATTGTGCAGGATGTAGCAGCTCAATACTACATGGTTTAGCTTGTATTCGGCCAGGTTAATTGCTGTTAGAAAAAGCATGAACCGACTTGACATTATACCAAATGCATTCTCCACAACCCTTTGGGCTTGAGACAGCCTATAGTTGTAGATCCTCTGCTCTGGGGTGAGGTTCCTCATGGGAAAGGGCCTCATAAGATGTTCCCCCAGAGCAAAGGCCTCATCTGCAATAAATACAAAATTGAGGCCTCGACATTGTCCTCAGGAGGTGGCAAATGTAAGGTGCCATTCTGTAGCCAATGTAGTATCAAATCAAAAATGTATTCAGGATCAGCAACATTTTGCTGCAAAGCCACTGCTCCTCTACCCACAAAATCGTCCATATACTGTTGCCGGACATCTCGGGCAGTTTGGGAGGGCAACCCAGCATGGCCACTTTCCAGAGCCGTCATCACAGCAGGATCAGCTGGGCCTGACAAAGAAAAGTCAACCTCACTTGGAAGTGAGGCAAGGTAGCTGCTTGCATTCCTACGCAAGTAATTGTGCAGGATGTAGCAGCTCAATACTACATGGTTTAGCTTGTATTCGGCCAGGTTAATTGCTGTTAGAAAAAGCATGAACCGACTTGACATTATACCAAATGCATTCTCCACAACCCTTTGGGCTTGAGACAGCCTATAGTTGTAGATCCTCTGCTCTGGGGTGAGGTTCCTCATGGGAAAGGGCCTCATAAGATGTTCCCCCAGAGCAAAGGCCTCATCTGCAATAAATACAAAATTGAGGCCTCGACATTGTCCTCAGGAGGTGGCAAATGTAAGGTGCCATTCTGTAGCCAATGGTAGAATTCGGTCTGTGTTCTGCCCTCACAATGTGTTCAAAGTACAAGGCTTGGCAGACAGCTAACAGCTTCCCAATAAAGACTCAGGAGGAAGGGCTAATAGTTGTAATCTTTAATGAGAATAAGTTTTTTGTAAAACCGCAAAACACAAAATTATAAAAATATGCATTAGCATTTAAAATTACATCACAAATGCAAATAGTAACAGGCATGGTACAATACTGTTAAGGCACTAGCTAGAAAAAAAATGTGGCCTAGCTGAATGAACTTCCTGACAGAAACATCCTACCAAACACAGATAAAATGTAGTTGAATTAGTAGAACGTATACTAATTAATTGAAAACTAATGACAGCCTACTTACAGACTTATGCTTCCAAGGCCAGTATTAAGAAAGAGTGGAGGTCTTTAACATGCTTCCTTCACTGTAGAAAGATTATCTATGTCTGCTGCGCAGGAAGTGGGCGTAATATACTACAGTTCCTGTTAATAGTGGATGCCAATGTAAAGCAACAGTAAGATCAGTAAATATATACCTTATAATGATCAGAACAGTCTGTGCAATCACTCCTCCGTCCGAGTTGCGGCCATTCTTCCCAACGTTGAGGTACAGGAACTTGTAATATGCAGACGCTACCGCTAGCATCAATATGCTGCAAAATGCCTTATAATTATAATAATAGGAGCCCGAGTTGGTTGGTGGGACAATGCGGACATGCTTCCTATCAATCGCCCCACCACAGCTGGGAAAATCCCACTGATGGTAGAATTAGGCTGCAACAGCCTGCCATTCCTGTGGGTTCAAAGGAAACTGTGGAGTCAAACAAGAAAAAAAAATACTACTTTTGCACATAACATTGCAAGCAGATTTGACACAAACAAACATTCTCGGCCAACATAAGTATAACATTTATTTAAATGAGTATTTAAAGACAAAAGTATAAGGTCAACTTATCAGATTCCTCACCCCCTCTGGTGGCCAATTCTAAAAATGTTATGGTGGGGGGGTAGATGTTTTGGACAGGTAACCCTCTACACTTCCATGAGAGCTGAATGCCTAAATAATGTGTGATATTTTGGCCAGCCCCTCCTTACTTACACTATTGGCAGCCCACTGGACAGGTAAGAAGTGTTATAATCCAAAAATATGGATACACACTGTCCTAATTGAAGCACATTTTTACATTCATAAATTACCTATCAAGATAATATGAGACAAAGAATGTCAACAGTACCATTTGAAGTTATTCAGGCAGGCCCTTGCACCAGTGTTGCCAACCCCCGAAGTGAAAATTACTGGCAGGACGCCAAAATTTACAAAAAGCACCAATTTTTTTTACTGGCAAAAAAACATGAAATTTACTGACAGAGCTGCATTTTTTATGGCTCTGCAAAAAAGTACCTAAAATGCCTGTTTTCAGTGCTAAACAGTGCAAATATCAATATTTTACGATAAACATGTTGCTAGTGCTAATCGCAATGCGTTTAAGTTAAACAAAAGTCAACAACCATATTTCTCCATTTACATGGAACAGGAGGGGGTCAGAAGCTACGGGGACATGGTACAGGGGGTCAGAGGCTATGTGGGCATGGTACGGGGGGATCAGAGGTTGCGTGGACATGGTACGGGGGGTCAGAGGCTGCATCGTCATGGTACGGGGGGTCAGAGGCTGCGTGGACACGGTACGGGGGGTCAGAGGCTGCGTGGACACGGTACGGGGGGTCAGAGGCTGCGTGGACACGGTACGGGGGGTCAGAGGCTGCGTGGACACGGTACGGGGGGTCAGAGGCTGCGTGGACACGGCACATGGGGTCAGAGGCTGCTTGGACACGGCACATGGGGTCAGAGGCTGCGTGGACACGGCACATGGGGTCAGAGGCTGCTTGGACACGGCACATGGGGTCAGAGGCTGCTTGGACACGGCACATGGGGTCAGAGGCTGCTTGGACACGGCACATGGGGTCAGAGGCTGCTTGGACACGGCACATGGGGTCAGAGGCTGCTTGGACACGGCACATGGGGTCAGAGGCTGCTTGGACACGGCACAGGGGGTCAGAGGCTGCTTGGACACGGCACATGGGGTCAGAGGCTGCTTGGACACGACACAGGGGGTCAGAGGCTGCTTGGACACGACACAGGGGGTCAGAGGCTGCTTGGACACGACACAGGGGGTCAGAGGCTGCTTGGACACGGCACAGGGGGTCAGAGGCTCCTCAGACATGACATGGGGGGTCAGAGGCTCCTCAGACATGACATGGGGGGTCAGAGGCTCCTCAGACATGACATGGGGGGTCAGAGGCTCCTCAGACATGACATAGGGGGTCAGAGGCTGCTTGGACATAACATAGGGGGTCAGAGGCTGCTTGGACATAACATAGGGGGTCAGAGGCTGCTTGGACACGACATAGGGGGTCAGAGGCTGCTTAGACATGACATAGGGGGTCAGAGGCTCCTCAGACATGACATAGGGGGTCAGAGGCTCCTCAGACATGACATAGGGGGTCAGAGGCTGCTTGGACATAACATAGGGGGTCAGAGGCTGCTTGGACATGACATAGGGGGTCAGAGGCTGCTTGGACACGACATAGGGGGTCAGAGGCTGCTTGGACATAACATAGGGGGTCAGAGGCTCCTCAGACATGACATAGGGGATCAGAGGCTGCTTGGACATAACATAGGGGGTCAGAGGCTGCTTAGACATGGCACAGGGGGTCAGAGGCTGCGTGTTTAGTGTTCTCCTATTGAATGGCTCAGCTCTGCTCTAGCTGTCCTCCCTCCTTGGCTCAGGCTGATCAGCACAATTCAAATCAGTTTCTGACTGACCTGGAGTGGAGAGTGGATGATCAGACAGGCCGGCGCAGCGGCACTCTGTTCAGCACTCCCTCCATTCAAGGCAGAGACAGACAGACCAACTGAGATCCTCCTCCTCTGTTGTGACTGTGGCAAGATGCCAATGAGAACGGAGCGTCTGACATTCAAAAATGGTGTCGGCCGGCGCCATCACTTCACTGAGCATGCGCCCACCCTGCCAAGTATGTACGAGATTTCCCGAGCTGGGCAGGATTCAGAATGGCGCATGCGCATTTGCGCTTTTGGCCAGAAGCCATCTTTTTTACAGGTACAGTTGCCCTTAACCGACATTTACGGCCGGCCTGAAAACGGCCTGAAATTTACGGGCTGCCCGTAAATTAACGGATGGTTGGCAACACTGCCTTGCACTACATGCTTTGGTGAATTCATCCAGAAATACGACCACAAAAGAGGTATAGTGTGGGTTCCAAATGAGTTTGGGCCCCCAAAAAATGGTCTCTTGCACTCTGCCTGAAAACAATAACATTTGTACACATTTTAGGGGGTGTTTAGGGTAAGCACAAAAATTAAGCTTACAAAATACATTGTCTAGTTACTAGGCTAGGTGTATGGGCCCAGGATAGCATGCTGGGGAGGTTAGTGAAGGCAAATATGCATGAAGGACAAAAAAGGAACATTAAAAGCTTACAGCACGCATGAGGACAAAGAGGACATTCACAGCATTTTACAATAATGGTAATTATGGAATGAAGAAATTAATACAATACATTAGCAAACATTAAATACATAGAATGTGATGTTAAAGGCTAAAACTTACCCGAATATAGCTCTTCTGCAGGACTTGAATGATGGCAGAACAGGTCTCTGGAATAATGATTCCCAGAGCCTGAGGGGAGATCCAGGTTGTGAACTTCAGATCCTGGAGACTTCTCCCCATCGCTAAGTACCGCAAGGTGGCGACGAGCCTTTGCTTGGGAGTAATGGCTTGCTGCATGCATGTGTCCTGCTTACTAATATAGGGGGTAAGCAAAGCCAATAGACGGTGAAGGCAGGGGTTTGTCATCCAGAGATAATTCCTGAAATCATCAGGATTATTCTCCTGGAGCTCCTGCAACAAAGGCATATGACAGAATTGGTCACGATTAACCACTTCAATACCAGGCACTTAGACACCTTCCCGCCTAGGCCAATTTTCAGCTTTCAGTGCTGTCACAATTTGAATGACTATTGCGCGGTCATGCTACACTGTACCCAAACAAATTTTTTATCATTTTGTTCCCACAAATAGAGCTTTCTTTTGGTGGTATTTGATCACCTCTGCGGTTTTTATTTTTTGCGCAACAAATAAAAAAAGACCGCAAATTTCGAAAAAAAACAAGTTTTTCTTTGTTTCTGTTAAAATTTTTTGTAAATAAGTACGTTTTCTCCTTCAATGATGGGCACTAATATGGCTGCACTGACGGGCACTGATACGGCAGCACTGATGGGCACCGATGAGGTGGCACCAATTAGGTGGCACTGATGAGGTGGCACTGAGGGGCACTGAGAGGCGGCACTGATGGGCACTGATAGGTGGCACTGATGGGCACTAATAGGTGGCACTGGTATGCGGCACTGATGGGCACTCATAGGCAGCACTGATGGGCACTCGTAGGTGGCATTGATTGGTACATATAGGTGGCACTGATGGGTACTTATGGGTGGCACTGTTGTGTGGCACTAATGGGCACTGATAGGTGGGCACTGATGGGCACAGATGGGTACTGATGGGCACAGATGAGCACTGACAGGTGGCACCGATGGCAATGACAGGTGGCACTGATAAAACATTGGGGGCATTGCTGGGCAGATCTGGGACATAATGGTGCCAATCAGTGCCCGTTTGTGGGCACTGATTGGCACAGATTGGGCACATGCGGATGGCCATGGGGTACATACCTGGCCATCCACATGTTGCCCCTTCCCTGGTGGTCCTAGTGCCGATCCCTGGTGGTCCAGTGTGGTGATCTGAGGGGGGGCTGCGCTGATAAACAATCAGCGCAGACCCCCCCTGCCAGGAGAGCTGCCGATCGGCTCTCCTCTACTCGCGTCTGTCAGACGCGAGTGAGGAAGAGCCGATCAACGGCTCTTCCCATTGACAGCGTGATCAGCCGTGATTGGACACGGCTGATCACGTGGTAAAGAGCCTCCGCCGGAGGCTCTTTACCAAGATCGGTGTAGCGGTGTGTCAGGCTGACACACCGCTCCACCGATTGCCGCGATGCGCGCCCCCGGGGGCGCGCGGCGGCATGTTATCCTGCTGGACGTCATATGACGCCCAGTCAGGATAACAGAACCACTTCCCGGACGTCAATCCGCTATAGGGCAGGCGGGAAGTGGTTAAGCAACCAATTCTTCGTCCAAGAACTTCTCCCCGTGTTCCTGGACTGGACTTGGGTCAAAGCAGTAACTCCAAGCCCAATAATAACACGAGATTAGCAGAAGGAGCCCAAAGGGTGGCGCATGACTATTGAACTTCCTTTTTATTGGCTCGTAGTATGTCTAGTACGTCACTACATTCGTAATTGTTGACCAACAATTGTGTGGCCCTGTGTATTCAAGACAATTTTGGGCCAACAAAATTCCACAGTTTTATTGGCGAACAATCGATCGTGTGTACAGGGCTTAAGGAAAATTTGTAGGAAAATTCTTAGAACATTTGTTTCACATGGCGGGTCCATGTTATGGTCAAATCTGAAGACAGCCAATAAGAAGACTGCTGTTTTGGTGTGACGTATGCTTCTGCCAAGTCCCTTCTTGCTACATTACTTACCTGAGCCCTCATGCTTCCTCTGTGCCAGCCTTCTAGCCCCTGGTTATCCAGTGACCCTGAGTATCCTGTGTCATTTTTTGACCCCATTGCCCCCTCTGTGCACCTCCATTGCATCCAAGAGCATCCTGTGTTATCCATTGACCCCTAAACACCCTGTGTCATCCAGTGATCACTGAACATCTTGGGTCATCTTGTGACATCAATGTCCCTATGTGCTCCTCAACTCCACTGCACTTAAGAACATCTTGTTGTGCCATCTAACGATCTAGTGCCCCGTCAGCCCTCATGACACTTGTGTCTCAATGCTGCCCCTGAGTTACCTGGCCTGCCACGCTCGGTCATCAGTCCTATTTTCAGCCTTCACCTTCTGGTATACTACTGAAATCACTGGACTGGCCTTCTCCCAGGGCATATGGACCCCTAACTGAGGAAGCTATCTTTACATAAAGAGTAACTCCACTTTTGTTGAAAAAAAAAAAATCCCCTCTGGGTGATCTATGTAGAGCGCAAGAAATTTAAAGCATAAGTTCACCTTTTTGAAAAAAAATAATAAATGCACATTTTTTTGCAGGTAAAAAAATGTGCATTTATTATTTATTTATTTTGGAGCCTGTAAAGGATTGCACCAGTGATCAGCAGATCACTGATGCCATGCAGGTCTTCTTATATCTGTATACCTGTTCATCCTGTACAGACAGGCAGATACAGGGGGTCATTTACTATAGCGCCAGGAAGTACTGGGCACTATGGCAAATAATAGCTCCCATTTTAGCCAAATAAAATTTCAATAGGCAAATGTGCGAATGAAAATTAGCGCTATTTTGTGAGAAACACGATAGTAAATTCTAAGTTGGCGCTAATTAGCGCTTTCGCGTATATGCAAATGCCAATTCCTACCAAGTTGTTATATAGTACTGCACTGTAACCATGATCCATGTATGTGAAAGAAACATTTTTATGTGAGATGTGCTCTACCTCGTGTGCATCTATTGATATATGTTGCAATTAGTATTCCTAGTTTTTTCCTTCTTTTGCTAACGAATGCAGTTATGAATGATTATTACATAGTAATGTCTGCTATTCTGTAAAGTTACATGTATTAAACATTTAGGTTACCTATTTGTTGTATGTTTTTTATTTTTTAATTTAGGTGACTATAAAGCAGTCATTATTTATATTCATTCTTTAATCATACTACCCTATTATGCAGGTCTCATACTTAGCACAATGGCTTAGTGGTCTGCTCAGATGTCTCCACAGCACTCACGGTACAAGTTCAAATACCAGCCAACCTACCATCCACTAGCTGTATTTATTTTTTCAGTGCACAAGCGAATTAAAATAAACAAAAGAAAAAATGTAATCTGCCCGTTAGTGTGTGGTGTTTGGAATTTCACACCATAATAGTATTGAATACTTACATATGATTGCATGCATTTGAAGAGTTAATATAATAGAATCAGCCAAATTTAACCACTTCCCTACCCGGCTATTGTAATATGACGTCCACAGATGGGATCTCCCATCCTGGGTGGACGTCATATGACGGCCTCGGGTTCCCGGCCACCTAGGGGGCGCGCCCGCCGCGTTGCCCAGGACCCGGTGCGTGTGCCGCGATGTCCGCCGGGCACCCGCGATTGCCCGTTAACCGGGCCGAACCATGGATCTCTGTGTGTAAACACAGAGATCCACGTCCTGTCAGCTCAGAGGAGAGCGATCTGTGTTCCCAGAACGGAGGAACACTGATCGGTCTCCTCCCCTTGTGCGTCCCCTCCCCCTACAGTTAGAAGCATTCCCTAGGAAACACATTTAACCCCTCCCCGCCCCCTAGTGGTTAACCCCTTCACTGCCTGTCACATTTACACAGTAATCAATGCAATTTTATAGCATTGATCGCTGTATAAATGTGAATGGTCCCAAAAATGTGTCAAAAGTGTGCGATGTGTCCGCCATAATGTCGCAGTCACGAAAAAAATTGCGATAGCCGCTATTACTAGTAAAAAATAAATAAATAATTTTTTTTAAAAAATGCTATAAATCTATCCCGTATTTTATAGACGCTATAACTTTTGCGCAAACCAATCAATATACGCTTATTGCGATTTTTTTTACCAAAAATATGTAGAAGAATACGTATCGGCCGAAACTGAGGAAAAAATTAGTTTTTTTTTTTAAAAATTGGGATATTTATTATAGCAAAAAGTAAAAAATATTGTGTTTTTTTCAAAATTGTCGCTCTTCTTTTGTTTATAGCGCAAAAAATAAAAACCGCAGAGGTGATCAAATACCACCAAAAGAAAGCTCTATTTGTGGGGGAAAAAAAAAGGACGTCAATTTTGTTTGGGTACAACGTCGCACTACCGCGCAATTGTCGTTTAAAATGCGAACCGGTTAAAGTGCATTGGCTAATTGGCATTCACCTATTTTCAGCATATGCTGCTTTGGCTAATTGGCTAATAGTCATTTGCCTTTTTTTCACCAATTCAATCTTTTAGTATTTTTATGTGGGATTTGAACCCATGAGTTCTTCAAGGTAGAAGTGCTGACCACTAGCCTATTGGGCATAGCACAGTCATACATAGAAAATACATTCACTAGTGTTTGATGTTTCTTCTCCCTGAGCTGTCTCTCCTGCTGCCGCCATCTTCTCCCGCTGATGTGTTCTTCCGCACAGCCGGTTACCCACTAATAAAAAAAAAGCCGCTCTTCTTGTGGTAGTCTTCTGTCACCCGGAGAGTCCGCTCCATGGCTAAAGTAAGAGACGCCACACAGCGGAGGAAGACCGACACAGAAGAGAAGATTTTTTTTTTTTATTAGCAGGTAACCAGCGGAGCGGAAGAACACAGCAGATGGAGAAGATGGCAGCAGCAGGAGAAACGGCTCTGGGAGAATACAGCTCGGGGAGAAGATGGAGGAGGGAGAGACAGCGTCTGGAGAAGCTGGCTCAGGGAAGAAGACAGCTCGGAGCTATTTTACAATAAAGGACTTGTCAAAAACCGGCTATTGATTTTTTTACATTTCACTGCTTTTTTTGGTGAATGGGTAGGGGTAAAATGTACCCCATACCTATTCACATAGGGGGCAGGATCTGGGAGCCTCCTTATTAAAGGGGGCTTCCAGATTCTGATAAACACCTTGCCCGCAGACCGACAACCACCGGCCTGGGGAAAAGGTGCTTTGGGGCACGTGGCCTGGTAAGGTTCAGAAGGGAAGGGAACTCACTCGCCCCCCCTATCCTGACCTCCAGGCTGCATGCTCAGATAAGGATTTAGTATGGATTTTGGGGGGGCCCCACATCAAATTTATTTTACATTTTGGTGTGGGGTTCCCCTTAAAGTCCATACTGAAGTGCCTGGTATGTACTGGGGGGACCCTACGACATTTTTTTCCTTGAATTTTGGAATTCCATACCATAATATTATTGAATAAGTACATACCATTGCATGCATTTGAAGAGTTAAAATATGGAATAAACCAAGCTGATGTGCATTGGCTAATTATGCTTCTGAGTACAATGCACACTTCCAGGAGGTGATGCTGTCAGTGGGATTTGAACACATGGCTTGAACTGTTTTGCATTTCAGGCATTAATATTATAGTAACAACCATGCTCATGCTGATGTGGCATTAACCAATAGGTGCCTCTTTTCAGCATATGCCGCTGAGTCTAGTGCAAGCTTTCAGTAGGTGATACCATCTGTGTGATTTTCAGCCATTTGAGCACAATTATATTGAGAACATACATTTACTAGTGTTTGATGGTGGGACTACTTTATATTCTAGGTATAATAGTACTCAGCACAGTGACTTAGGCCCCTTTCACACTTGTGCGACTTGAAAGTTGCAAGATTTTGATGCGACTTTAAGCAATGAAATCTGTGTAATCTTGAGGTCTATGGACGCAGGAGTCGCAGGGAAAGGCACACAACTTTCCCGCGATTTTGCATCAGCAATTTTGCCACAATTCCAGGGAATGCCTGTGTGAATTTGAGGTCTATGGACCTCAACTCGCATCAAAGTCAGACCAAAGTACAGTGACTACGTTGAAGTCAGTGTTACTTGAAGTCACACAGATATGAATGGTACACATTGAAAATCATGGGGTATGACTTGTCATGCCACTCTGATGTCCAAAGTCACACAAGTGTGACTCAGCCCGACTTTGTGAGCGATTTCAGAGACATCGGTGCACTTTCCTGCACAGATGTCTAGTGAAATCACATAGGTCCCAACTGTTCTCCTTTAAGAAGGTGTCCTATGCCTACCTACTTTTGCTAATAGGTGTCCCTTATACCCATCGCAAAAAGTTGGGAGGCAAGAAATCGCCCCCTGAAGTCGCCCAAAGTAGTGCAGGAACTACATTTGGGAATCGTGGCGTCACACCAATTCGGACAGTTCCATTGCCATCAATAGGCGCTGATTTGGCCTGCAATTTGACATGTCAATTCAGAGCTATGTGAACATGGGTGAAGTTGCATAGATATTAGAGCTGCACGGTTCTGGCCAAAATGAAAAATCACAATTTTGCTTAGAATAAAAAGATCACGATTCTCGCAATGTAAAATCTTTCACATTATCCCCCCAAAAAACTGGGCTTTTTTTTTTAATTCATTAAAGTAATTTTTTCCAAAAAAAATGCATTTGAAAGACAGCTGCACAAATACAGTGTGACAAAATATTGTAACAACCACCATTCTATTCTCTAGGGCAGGGATATGCAATTAGCAGACCTACAGCTGTTGCAGAACTACAAGTCCCATGAGGCATAGCAAGACATTGACAGCCACAAGCATGACACCCAGAGGCATGATGCAACCTGTAGTTTTGCAACAGCTGGAGGTCCGCTAATTGCATATCCTTGCTCTAGGGTCTCTACTAATTTATATATATATATATATATATATATATATATATATATATATATATATATATATATATATATATAATGTTGGGGGGTTCTAAGTAATTTTCTAGCAAAAAAAAAATGATTTTAACCTGAAACCAACAAATGTCAGAAAAAGGTTTAGTGTTTAAGTGGTTAAACTTTCCTCACTTACACAGAAGTCTATTTCATTGACAAATTGTTACAATGTTTCTAGTTAAGTTCACTGATAAAGAACGTTCTAATTCTTGGCAGACTTCCTGTTTTTTCTATTCCTTACTTTTGAGGGCTGTGGCTTCAGAAGAGAAGAGAGAATTCTTTGCATAGCAAGAATCGTGAAACGCTTTTTTTCAAGATCGCAAAGGGGAAAAAAATCACGATGACAATTAATCGTGCAGCTCTAATAAATATGAATGGAAATCATGGGGGACTCTGAGGTCCAAAGCTGCATGAAAAGTCACCCAAGTGGAAAGTAACCTAATGAGATTAATTGATAACACCTTTGAATAAGGCCCCATTTGCACTTGTGCGACCTTAAAATTGCACAGCTTTGCCATGAGTTGAAGCAATGTCTGTGTAATCTTGTGGTGTATGGACCTCAAATCGCATCAAAGTCAAACCAAGGTAGTGCAGGGATGAATTTGCTACACTTTCAGGATGCACAAGTGACAATAGGGCCAAATTCAAAGGTGTTATCCTTGAATCTCATTCACACTGCTGCGACCTGAAAGTCACTATTTTGCTGCCACTTTGCCCCAACTTCTGGGAATGCCTGTGTAATATTGCACCCGATATACCTCAAGTCACATGAAAGTCACACAAAGTAGTACAGGGACTACTTTCAAGTTGGGGAGACTTAAAGTAGCACAGATATGAATGGTTATCATTGAGAATCATGGGGTACAACTTGTCATGCAACTCAGCGGTCCAAATTTGCTGGAAAATTCGCCCAACTGTGAAACATGTCATAAATATTTTCATTAAAGGAGCTCTCATTTATACTTGCATAGTCCTTACTGATTTACATCAGCAGAACAAATGCAGGAAGTGATGTGTGCACACATGGACGGAAGCAAATGTGTGTGGATGCCAAACAAATCAATGAACCCCACCCACACCAAATCTAACTACCACATCCACCCCCACATTGATTAAGTACATATCCTACACTTACCTGGCCAATGAGCAGCACCTCGTCTTTGCTAAAGAGACCTCGCCATGTCCACCTAGATGGAGATCTTGACCAGCACAGGAACTTCCGGGTGCATACAATGACTCATTTCCAGGTCAGAAGGTGAAACCACGCTTTTGATTGTAGCTGCGAATATTTGATCTCAACCACAATTAGTATTTTTTATTTTCAGATATGCAAATCTGTATTTCTACATATATTTGAAGGTAAACTTAAGGGAGTTTGATAAGAAATGGTGTCCCTGTGTTAGCAGCAGGTGAAATACAAAAACAAAAGGCCCAGTTTGAGCCCTGGTTCACACTAACAGAGGGAGGAAAGCGTTCAGCTGAACTCACACAATTTCATTCCTGCATGTCAGTCCCGACTGTGGGGCCAACATCTGAGACATCGGTGCAGGTTTCTGCACCGATATCAATACAAATTGCACCAATTAGAACAGTGCAATTTGCCATTGATTTGACATGTCAAATCACACCAATGTGAACCAGAGCTGACACATAAAACACTACTTAGCCACCAGCTGAATTCATTACCTGCAATTCTCCAAAGCTGTCATATATAAAGATTCCACCTTTATCACTTACTTGCAGGTGTGCTGAAGCCTAGGTTTACATTGGAGCGATTTGAGAGATCAAATTGCATGACAAGACACAGCCCATTAGCGGCAATGGCACTCTTCAAATTGATGCGACACCGATTTTGTAGCATCGGACCGATTTGCAAAAGTAGTTCCTGCACTAGTTTTGTTGATTTCAGGTGTGACTTCAATAGAAATCTATATGAAGCCACACAGATGTCTATCAAGTAGCACCTGAAATAACGCTGACCTTGCTACTTTGAAATCGGACTTCAAGTGAAGTAGCCCAATTTCAAAGTAGCATCAATGTGAACCAGGGCGGTGAGACTAGCTTTTTTTGGTGCACAAATACATATAGAAATTATAAGGTGTAAAAAGATTGCACTAACCCAAAACCACCCCCAAAACTAATTAAAAGAAAGAAAATAAAAAATAAAAAAAACCACCACAACAAACAAGCTCAATAATGTACTTTTATTTTGCCAGCAGAAACAAAAATTATGTACATTCATTTACTAGCAAAAAAAAAAAAAAATTCTACAGGATATATGGTGCTACATTTAGCAAAACATTTAGCAATTGGATTTTAAGGGCCCTGCTCATAGGAGCTTACAATCTAAAATTTGTCTAAACCTTGGAGTGGACACATCTTTACTTTCAGTGTATAATGGGCAACACATCGCATTTTTATCTGCATGACTATAGAAACATACTTAACAGTCATTCTTACAAAGCATTCCAACATAATATTAAAAAAGGCACTTATTCAATACATAACACCCACCATCAGCCCACAATCCACACATACATACATTGGTGACCATGTTCTGCTGGAAGCTGCATTTTTGAGTACATGATTAAGCAATAAGCTCAAAGAGTAGAACATCAGCACATGCTCCCAAACCATGTTTGCATGGTCAGACAGGAACAATACACACATAACATTGACAGCATGGCCACAAAAAGCCACTTTTTATTGAAAAAAAGCACAAGAATTTCAGCAAACAACCCTAGTTGGCCGTTTGTCAATCTACACACTATCATTCCTTCTCCCCCACAATTTCCTTTTTTTTTGTCAATTCAGTAAATGGACAACAACACACATACACTGTCAGTACTTAGTGACTGCGTCCTTCACATCATATGACCAAACGAATACAGAGCACATCTTAATCATGCAAATATATCAAAAGACATTCCACTTATCCCTCTTCCACTATCTCCCAGCTTCTTCCTCCCCCATCCCTTTCACATCAAAAAGATAAACAATATACATCCTAGCCAAAAATATCCTCACCGCGTCTTCTACAGAAATTAACCTCTTCCTTCCTACCCATATATTCCTAACATCCCATATTACTTCCTTGTAGACAACAGAAAAGCACCATGCTTTCCTGGCTGCATACAAACCACACTCTTGCAAACACAAGACATCACACTCAATCTTAGCCAACTCAGACAAAACAGCTGCATGACGATAGATCCAATCGAATGCACATTCACACTACATATAGACAAAGCCATGAGAAGGATTAAAAAAATTCTGCAGAACACACTAAACCCCTCCATCAGGAAGCTGTTTTTCCACTTCTGTTCCCTATACCTTTTACAAGAGGATCAACTGATCCACTCTCCAAATATTGCACGGCAGGAGAACCTACCAAGCCCAATGGTGATGTTGCTCCACTTGAATCATCTGACACTTGTGAATCCATACTTAAACTTGGCAGTACACATCCACCACCACCTGGGCTCGAACCCAGAGACAAGTACCATTTAGGCTTCTTTCTCCGTGCCTCACTCTACTGCTCCACCTCAGGCCCTGGTCTTTGACTAGCCATTAAAAGGTCTTTTGATCTGTTAGAGAAATTATACTTTAAATGTCAGTTATGAAAGACGCCATTTTGTTTATCATGGCCTAGAAATAAACTATAGATAATATGGAGTAAGCAATATATAGACTCAGTAATATAAAATGCTTAGATCTGCAGTTTTGCATATATCCTGTATTTTTGTGTTGACTTGGGGAGTTTTCAAGTCAGTATCCTGTAACCATTGTTAGATGAAGATAAAGTCTGTAACAGACACTTCCACCTTTCCTATTGTGTCCAGAATAAAGTTGAAAATACATGAGACTGGGCATGTTTTAAGACAGGAAAGGGGGGTGTCCAGGGCTTATAAAAAAGACATGTACCACAGTATTCTCTTCAGAAATGACGATGACAGCATGAACATGTAATGCTATTCATTTCTCTTGCATATGCAAAAAATATTACCTTGATGCCTGAGGACGGTCTGAGATGGTGAATTATTTCCCTAACAATTTGGTCCTTCGAAGAGCCGGGAGTCCGATTTCCCCCGAGACGCACTGGCCAACTCAGTGACCGATGACCGTACGGCAAAACTGCAAGTCCTCCGTCTTAAATTAGACGTTAAAAAGAGGCCGGTCCGCTGAACTAGTGCCTCCCGGGCAGCGACTTACCGGATCAGCACAAGAGACCGCTCTCGGGACAAGGTAAGATTTTTATTTTATTATTAACCTTTTGTGTTAGACTTGATTAGGAATTTGATGAATAAGGGATTTGAATATATACATACAATATAGAGATTGATCGAATGTTTATCTGTTTCTGTCCTATCTGCTTTACTCTTGTTGAGGGGAAATAAGTGGTCACGTATTCCCCGTATAGATCAGTCTGTGGCCATCCTGGATGGGCAGACCTAGTGACTAGCCCGCGTTTTGGGAAGACGCGCTCAGGGCGACCTGGCGGCAGTTGAGCACTGCGGGTGTGCTCTCTTGTGTGTTCTTGTTTGTTTCTTCTGGTTAATTGTCATTTGATATAGGGGTATGGTCCCATACTAATATCCGGGTGCAGATAAAGGAAATTTGTCGATTGGATCTTAGATCCAGACAGCCTTGTAAACTGCAGAAAATCCCTTGGGGACACATAAATACTCCTAGATCAAAACCTAAAGAACCCCCTGTTGATACAAGGGTGTGGCTTGATAGATTTCCAGGTAACAAACAGAGGACATTTGGCGGACTGCAGTGTTCATGCCAGCCTCATATGTTGTATTAATCCTGAGCAGGCACATAAATACCCTTGGATCAAGGACTGAAATATGAAATGTTTTGTTAGGATGAAAGAACAGTCGGGAGAATTAAGTCTCCTTGTAATTCTGTAAATGCTCTCTACAAGTTAGTGAAGTATTAAGTAATGATGAAAGAACAGTCAGGAGAACTCAGTCTCCTCGTAATTCTGTAATTCTCTAAGACACCAGTGTTTTAGCAATACACAAGATCAGTAATCTAGAAGTGATATATCACGACTAGAAAGTCTGTGAGTGATTGCAAGTGATAAGATACTGTGTGCGTGTGTTGTGTCATTGTGAGAAGACATTAACAAAAAAAGAGCTCCGTGTGCACGATAAACAAAGTAGGTATGATCCATGGAAAATCTGTTAGTATGAATGAAGATGTTAAGTATATGTGTAGTCTAGACAAAAAGAATGTGACACTTCTTAAAATGTGGAAAACAAAGTATGATTTTGATGCGTTTTTAAATAAGGATTATTGTGTAATACTGTGTAGAAAGCTTAAAAATGATGCCGGCATGAAAATAAGAAAACAGAAGAAATTAGGCCTTCCCCAGGCAAAGAAATGGCTTGAGGAGGCTAACCATAGGTTAAATTCAGAAAACCATAAAAAGACTATGTTTTTGAACAAAGAGGAGGACAATAATATGACCGTCCTCTGAAGTTTAGTTCAGCAAGTATTGACTGAACAAAACGTAACAAACCAAATGCAACCTGACTCTTCACTGTTTGTTGTTCCCCCGTGGTCACCTGGGTCACCCGCAGATGCAACCGATTCTCCTATGGCTGCAGCTAAACCCCCCTCTCAAGATGACTCTTGCTGTCCAGAGGAGTCCACAAGGGACCCCCTTTACAGCAACTGTTACAAAATATTTCGGGGACCTGGTGAACCAATTGATATCCCCCTCAGTTGGGGAACAAACAGAATGTGGAGAGGAAGAATTTCCACTATTTGAAGTTCCCAACCCTAGGGCAGGACAAAATGTAGGAGGTATAGTAGTCCCCAACACTATGATGGTATATCGCCCCTGGACCCCTGAGGATGTTAAAAAAACTACTGAAGGGGTACCACATCCCAAGGTCAACATAGCTCAAATCAGGGATGGTATCATGGGAATGATTGCTAACTATCATCTTATTGGGAGGGAAGTAGAGCAGGTCATCAGACAGATCCTGGGTCCTGACTGGCATCATGTAGTGGGAGATTGGAGTGGATTAAACAATCAGGAAGTTGTGTTGCCTCATGATGATGCAGCACTTGAAAACAGGAGAAATGCTCTTATAACAAGGATAGAGAATAGATGGATATGTCGAGCCGACTGGTCCATTATAAATCAGTGTGTGCAGGGAGAAGAGGAAACAGTGGACAATTTCATTGTTAGGATGAGGGAGATTTTCAATAATCACTCAGGAATAGAAGTCCCAGTAAATCAATTAAACAATAGCCCATATGAGCAACAGCTAAAGGATGCAATCTTGAAGGGGCTGTTTGCCCCTATATCAAGTTTGTTACCAAACACATGATCAACCATAGGATCTGCAGACTTCAGGAGCTGATTGAGTATGCAAGGCATGCTGAGCGGCACTTCCAATCAAAAAAGAGTAAAGAAAGGGAAAGTGCTTATGGTAGATGAAGGTAATGATGTGTATATCATTGAGAAGGAGAACAGAAGGATGGGAAACACCTGAACAAGGCCCCGCATTCAGGACTATGAGAAAAAAAAAAAAAAAGAGAGGGGAGTGTTTCCTGTGAGGTAAAAGGTCATTTGGTAAAAGAATGTAGGTCAAACAGAGAGGAAGAAGCATGACTAGAAGATGTTGGTATGTCTGCAGAGAGAGAGAGATACAGAAGAAAATGATGAGAAAGAATCTGAAATTTTGGATGTATGCACTGTTGAAACTTGTTTGCATGCTAAAGTCAAGTCAGAAATAACCTTGGTTGTGAAGGGTAGATGGCTAATATTTCTCTGTGATACTGGGGCTTGTAGGACCCTAATACACCCGTTGGATATGAAAAAGGTAAAGAAAAAGGTGTAGTATATGTAAAATCTGCAAAATGGGTTGATGCACCAGGAGGTCATGTCTGAAGGCCTTACTGTGGAAGATCCACAGACAGGTAAAAAGGATCAGTGTAAAATTGTCATTTTGACTAAATGTCCTGTTAATTTGTTGGGTAGAGACATGTTGCACGCTCTTGATATTTCTGTCGTACCAGTGGAGGGAGGTCTCAGAGCCCATCGGCTGTGTGAAAAACAAATCACAGCCGTGGATAATGAGCCCTGATACTGGTACAGCCTGGAATTTGCAAACTGAGGGATTAAATATACCCAAAACCCTGGCAGAAATAATTGACAAAGAGTCTGTGAGGAAAAGGTATAAGGTCCAGACAAACCTCTATTGCACCATGTACTACAGAAAGATCTCTGGGCCTGATAAGTCCTAAGAGAAACAGTTAATGAGTCTCACTAACACTGAAGTTCTCTTAAAATGTCTGTACTGTGATAAGGAAGGAAATAGCGTGGCTACTTGTCTCCTACCACAGCCTATTCTGCAAATATACAGGCAGGATACTGTCCTTGTGTTTCGGTCACCCAGATTCCCATGGTATCATGGCATGAGCTAGGAGAATTTATCACGAACTGGGTCCAACTGACAGATGAGAAACTAAAATCCAGAGGGATTCAGAGGTATAGGAGGCATAAGGGAGAGAAAGATGGGTGGAGACTCGTGCAGGATTTACAGGCAGTCAATAGGGCCGTATTACCGAGGGCCCCGGTGGTCCCAGACATGCATGTACTCCTGAACGAGCTCTACCCAGAGAACGAGGTATTTTATGCTATCAATAACAGTAATCCTTCTTTTCCATTCCCTTACACAAAGACAGTCAGATCTGGGTTGCATTTATGTACACGGAACACCATGGTTCTGATGCATTTCCTCGCAGACCAAGGTCAAAAGGTCAGCAAAGACAAATTACAACTGTGGAAAGAAAAGGTGAAATACCTGGGTTACATTTTATCTCAAGAAAGTAGACTTTTGCATGAGATCCGAAAAGAGGCCATCCTTCAAGTCCCCAAATCACATACCAAAAAATAAATTATGTCATTTCTTGGCATGGCAAATGTCTGTAGAGCATGGATAGCAAATTATGCTACGGAGGTGGCGCCTCTTTCTGATCTCATCTATGGTTCACTAATGGCTGCAAAAGATTCCATTCAGTGGAATGTGCAAGCAGAGGATGCATTTACGAAGGTAAAGCACCTAATTGCGGGTTATGCTTAGCCTTCCTAATTACAGTAAAACCTTTTATCAGACTGTAGATTGTAAGGAAGGATCTCACGGATGTTCCCTTTCTAGATGCTGACATTACCTTTTGTGTTGATGGATCTTGTAAAAAGGACGATAAAGGGGTACATCAAACGGCATACGCTGTAGTAACACATGACCAGGTCATTGAAGCCAGACCCCTTCCCAGTTCCTACTCTACACAACAAGCTGAAATTATTGCCCTATCCTGGGCCTGTAGTCTAGGGGAAGGGAAGAAAATAAATATTTATACAGACAGCCAATACGCTTTTTCTACTATACACATATTTGCCCAACAATGGAAAAATAGGGGTATGATTACGTCCACAGGTAAACCAATCTCACATAGAGATCTTATCCTTGCCCTTCTTGAAAATGTACAGAAACCAACACAAGTGGCTATTTGTAAATGTACAGCACACAGAAAGGGAACAGATCCAATTACTCTAGGAAATGCACTAACAGACAAAGACCGCAAGGGAAGCTGCTACAGGACAGCAAAACACACACATATACTATACAGGTCCCCAAGAAAATGATGAGGTACGGAAAGCTATTGATAAAACATGGTTATCAGAAATGCAGAAAACATCACCGGCAGGTGAAAAACAAAAGTGGTTATCTAAAGGGGCAACGCTGGTCAATGGTATATACACAAGTACAGAAGGTAAACCCATCTTACCTACATCACTGTTTAGATATGCTGCGTTATTCAGCCATGGGCAAGCCCATATCTCAAAAGGAGGGATGGTGCAGGTGATCAACAAGGTGTTCACAACATATGGGTTTACGAACGACTCTAGAAATTTTTGCCTCACATGTCCGCTTTGTACCAGATACCATGCTCAAGGTGCTCTAAGACCCTTAAGAGGTCATTTCCCACAACCCTCTTATCCCTTTTACACGATATGCATGGATTTTATGATTATTGTTGTTTATAAAGTGGGCGGAAGCTTTTCCTATGACACACCCAAATGGGCAGTCAGTAGCCAAAGTACTTATTAAAGAGGTGATTCCACTTCATGGGATCCCCTCTGTGATTTACAGTGACAATGGCTCCCATTTTGTAAACCGAACAATAAACAAATTGGTAAATGGTACAATATTGACCTAAAAAAACCACTGTGTCTACCACCCACAATCTGTGGGCACAGTGGAGAGACACAAGGGTACCTTAAAGAGTAAACTAAGAAAATTGTTGAAGGAAACAGGGAAAAATAAATGGGTTTAGTGTTTGCCAATGGCATTGTTGAGTATAAGAATTACCCCTACTGCTAAAGGACTAACACCGTATGAAATGCTGTATGGTAAACCTTATTATATTCCACAACTAGCCACCGTTCCTCTCCCTAAAGAGGAAATAGACTTGACTAATAAGAATGTTTTCATAAAATATAACTGGGTCAGAATGTGTAAATGAGAAAAAGAGTTACCCTAAGACTAAAATGCAAAGTATACCCCCATCAGTACAAGCATTACCAGGAAATTTTACTTGTTTCTCTAACAATGACAGTAATGGTACAAATGTTGGCACCCTACCCCTTAATACTGTGCAACTACAACCCTTACTACAGACATTAAGTATGAACTAAAATGGTTTCAGGAACAAAAACAGCAATTGGCTGATGTTTGGTGTTTGTGTGGAGATAAGAGACTAAGGCCCAGACTACCACCTAGATGGGAGGGTAGTTGTGCCCTTACCGATTGCTGCTTCCCTTTTATATAGTTCCTATGAGTGATATATCAATGAAACTACCAGGTAAATACTTTTTTAAAGGAATTAAGCGAGAAACACCACAAGGCTCATTTGACAACCGAGTGTATATAGATGAAATAGGTGTTCCACGAGGAGTTCCAGATGAATTTAAAGCGCAGAATCAAATAACAGCAGGACTCACCTCACTCTTCATATGGGTCCAGCCCAACAAGAAGGTCGACTGGATAAACTACATCTACTACAACCAGCAGAGGTTTGTGAATTACACCAGAGATGCTATCAAAGGCATAGCAGCACAATTGGACGCCACCTCTTTGACAGCGTGGCAGAACCGTATAGCGTTGGATATGTTGCTGGCAGAAAGGGGCGGGGTATGCAAAATGTTCGGCACCTTCTGCTGCACTTTTATTCCAAACAATACGGCACCTGATGGAAGTATCACCAAGGCCTTATAAGGCCTACAAATGCTATCTGAAGAATTAGCTGAGAACTCTGGTGTAGAGAACCCCCTGACGAGACTTTTCGAAAAATGGTTTGGTAAATGGGGTGATCTTGCAAAAAGTTTGCTTATCTCTATTGTCATGGCAGCCGCAGTTCTTACATTGTGTGGATGTTGCTGCATTCCCTGTATTAGGGGAATTCTTCAAAGACTGATTGACACATCTTTAACAAAAACTATGCTCCTCCAGAGCGACACGGAACTATACTCGGAACCTGATGATGAATTTACAACTCTCGCTAAGGACTCATCTGTCTAAATGATAATACCTGGTAAAATAAAATAACCTGGATATTTGAAGTATTGACATTATGAGTATAAAAGGGGGGAGATGTTAGAGAAATTATACTTTAAATGTCAGTTATGAAAGACGCCATTTTGTTTATCATGGCCTAGAAATAAACTATAGATAATATGGAGTCAGCAATATATAGACTCAGTAATATAAAATGCTTAGATCTGCAGTTTTGCATATATCCTGTATTTTTGTGTTGACTTGGGGAGTTTTCAAGTCAGTATCCTGTAACCATTGTTAGATGAAGATAAAGTCTGTAACAGACACTTCCACCTTTCCTGTTGTGTCCAGAATAAAGTTGAAAATACATGAGACTGGGCATGTTTTAAGACAGGAAAGGGGGGTGTCCAGGGCTTATAAAAAAGACATGTACCACAGTATTCTCTTCAGAAATGACGATGACAGCATGAACATGTAATGCTATTCATTTCTCTTGCATATGCAATAAATATTACCTTGATGCCCGAGGACGGTCTGAGACGGTGAATTATTTCCCTAACATGATCCTGACCCCTCCTTACTCCTCACCTCCAGCACCTCCATATCCTCAGCCCACTCACCAAGCTCCTCATCTACATATTGACTCTCCTGTTCTGCCTCCACCTGTTTTATCAAAGCGATCAGTTCTTCACACACTCCACTCACCTCCCTCCACCCCTCCATGCCTTCATCCGCCACAGCTTCTTCCGCCTCACCAACCTGCATCTCATTATCCCCCTCTGTCAGATTAATATTCACTCCACTTTTACCCATGCTCCCTTGCAGTTCCTGTCCGACACCTTCCTTGGAGCTACTACCGGGGTTTTCAGCGTCTGGGGGGGTTGGCGCCTTTCCACCTTCCGTGCCAGCCACCTGCTTACCCCCGTCATCCGCCCGCTCAGTCTCCTGCTCCTCCGGTTCACAGCTCACATTCTGCACTGTAAACCGCCATCTCTGCACAGCCTCCGCATACGAGAACATCTTCCTCCCCACTATTTTCGGACAGTTTCTGACCATATGCTCCCCTGAACCACATAGATCACATTTCTTTTCCTTGCACTCCGCTGCATTGTGTCCCGGCTTCAAGCACACTCTACAGCAAAGCTTAGAAGGGCAGTCCTCACGAATTTGTCCATAGTGAAAGCACCCCCTGCAGTAACGGGGTTGCCCAGAATAGAAAACAGTACACCGCTCCCCAGCAATGGTAAATGCCGGGGGAGGGTGACACACGCCACAAAAACCTGATGCGTCCCTCTTCATGCGTACTTTAAAACGCAGTTTACCTCTATACATGCCATACTGGTTATTAAGCTTCTCTCCTCGATCAGCCCCCACACAATACCGCAACAAAAATTGTCTCACCAATTCCGGCTCCAAAAAAGGATTATAACAATGTACAGTCATGGTCTTCAATCCAGGATCAAACAATAAACTGACGTCCATCTTCTTAGTTAGCAAATTTCCTCCCAGATCCGCCTTCACCCAATTCTCATATGCAGCTTGGCAGGTATCCTCAGTATGAAAAGAAACATCTTTTGACCACAAAATCTTGGAGAGCAAATATATCACTGACCTGTAAATTCAGCAACTTCTGTAAAACATCCACAGCGATCGTCTTCAGACCCACTTCACCATGATATTCAGGCTTTACCTGGATTCTCAGAATTTCTCAAACGCATTGGACCTCGCGACATGACAACGTCCTTTTTTGGTTCCGCCTTTATTTGGCCTCCCGTTTATCCGGGGGTCCCCCCCCCAGAACACCCCCAACTCAAAACCTAGGCAAATATGACACCTGATCTTAAGTTAGGAAGCCGAGCAGCACTCCGTAAGGAAGATTTTAGCCCTCCTCCCCACAAATCACAGCAAAAAACCTGACCTTCTCAGGTCAAACAAACCCCCCTACTGCAGGCCTTTATATAAGAGAGGTTGTATTGTTAGCACACTGACATGCCCAATAGAAGTACACACCCACCAGTATCTTTCAATCTGTTTCTTTGTGTATGTCTAAAGTGATTGCACCTGATGAGCAGGAACGCATAATAGTATTCTCAACTGTGTTAGCCCTTGGCTATGTGCATCAAATCTCCAACTACAGGCCAAAGATCGAAGGCTATTTGCATCCACAAAGCAACAGTTTTGTAAGTATATGTACCTGTGCAGTGTAAACCCTACAATTTTAAATGTCCAAGTCCCTGGGCATGATTAGTGCTAACAAACATTGGGGGTTATTTACGAAAGGCAAATCCACTTTGCATTACAAGTGCAAATTACAAGTGCAAAGTGCATTTGGAAGTGCAGTTGCTGCAGATCCGAGGGGGACATGCAAGGAAAATAAAAAATAGCATTTTAGCTTGCACATGATTGGATGATAAAATCAGCAGAGCTTCCCCTAAATTCAGATCTTCCCCTCAGATCTACAGTGATTGCACTTCCAAGTGCACTTTCAATTACACTTTGCACTTGTAGTGCAAAGTGGATTTGCCTTTCGTAAATAACCCCCATTGACATCAGTCCCTGGCTGCAATGAGCTTCCAATCTAAAGTCCAAAATTAACTTTCTTACATTGGAGACTATTTTGACAGGAGCCAAATACAATGCCAGCATGTCTTTGGATTGTGGTGAGAAACCCACACAGGGAGAACATATAAACTTCGACACAAGCATTAGCATGTTGGGGAATTGGACTGGCAACCTCAGTGCTGCTAGACAGAACTGCTACCCACTCAGCCAGCAGGCAGCCTCACACATGTTGTCTGCATCTCTATGGTGTGAACCAGCCCTAAGTCCATAGCCATGCTCAGTGTCACAAGCAATATACAATATATTGCAATATATTGGCCTAAGTATTGGAACGCCTGCCTTTAAACGCACATGAACTGTAATAGCATCCCAGTCTTAGTTCGTAGGGTTCAATATTGAGTTGGCCCACCCTTTGCAGCTACAACAGCTTCAACTCTTCTGGGAAGGCTGTCCACAAGGTTTAGGAGTGTGTCTATAGGAATGTTTGACCATTCTCCCAAGTGCATTTGTAAGGTCAGGCTGATGTTGGACAAGAAGGCCAGGCTTACAGGCTCCACTCTAATTCATCCCCAAGGTGTTCTGTTGTGTTGAGGCCAGGACTCTGTCCAGGCCAGTCAAGTTCCTCCACCCCAAACTCACTCATCCATGTCTTTATGGACCTTGCTTTGTGCACTGGTCCAAATCATTTGGTGGAGGGGGGATTATGGTGTGGGGGTTGTTTTTCAAGGGTTGGGCTTGGCCCCTTAGTTCCAGCGAAGGTAACTCTTAAGGCATCATCATACCAAGACATTTTGGACAATTTCATGCTCCCAACTTTGTGGGAACAGTTTGGGGAAAGCCCCTTCCTGTTCCAACATGACTGCACACCAGTGCACAAAGCAAGGTCCATAAAGATATGGATCAGTGAGTTTGGGGTGGAGGAACTTGACTGGCCTGCACAGAGTCCTGACCTCAACCCGATAGAACACCTTTTGGCTGAATTAGAGTAGAGCAGGGGTCTCAAACTGGTGGCCCTCCAGCTGTTGCAAAACTACAAGTCCCATCATGCCTCTGCCTGTGGGATTCAAGCTTGTACCTGTTAGCCTTGCAATGCCTCATGGGACTTGTAGTTTTGCAACAGCTGGAGGGCCGCCAGTTTGAGACCCCTGGAGTAGAGACTGTGAGCCAGGCCTTCTCATCCAACATCAGTCCCTGGCCTCACAAATGCACTTTTGGAAGAATGGTCAAACATTCCCACAGACACACGAAACCTTGTGGACAGGCTTCCCAGCCTTCCAGAAGATGTTATAGCTGCAAAGGGTGGGCCAAATCAAATTTTAACCCTACGGACTAAGACTTGGCTGCCATTAAAGGTGATGTGTGTGTAAAGGCAGGTGTCCCAATACTTTTGGCTAGATAGTTTATCTGGGAAGATTTACAAAGATGGTGGAACCCTCCTACACATAAATACTACATTTAGACATAGTTTTAGGACCTGGGAGATGAGACAACTTCTCTACATGAAGCAGAATGTTTGGGATTTGAACCCAGACACTCAGGGATGTTAAGCAGAAGTTCTAACCTCTAAGCCACAGAGCTCATACGGGTGAGAACCTCCTACACATAAATACTGCATTTCTTTGGAGAGGCGATGGAATTACATTACTCAAGAGTTATTCTTTTTGATTTATTCTGTGATATTTGGTGGTTCTTTGTGGGTGAGAGTATAGTGATTTTAGTAGTAAATAGTTATTTAACCTCAATTTTTTTGGGAATTACATTTTGCTTTCTGATGTTGGTACACACATCACATTTTTTGGGCTCAAATTATGAATATTTGGAAATAATAAAAAGCACAAAAAATTGTGACACATTTTTAAATTTGCATCAGCAATGGTATTGTTTGTGGATTGTAAAGACTCCTGTGTGAGTTTGGGGTAAAGATTTTTGTGAGATGGAGAGTAACAAGTGAAAGTGACAGAGGAAAAAACTGAAAATTTATATCAAATACTTACCGTAATTTTCCTTTCCTGATAGGCTCCATGGCAGCATACTTGTGGGTTGACCCCGCCTCCATAACTACCCAATAGGACCCCTCCCTATAAATTTCAGCTGTGGGCTCCCAGCCGTGTTTCGTAACTAGCCTACTCCAAGCATTGAGAGGGACTCCTGCTGCCATGGAGCCTATCAGGAAAGGAAAATTACGGTAAGTATTTGATATAAATTTTCTGTTTTCCTGACAGGCTCCATAGCAGCACACGTGTGGGAAATAACTCGCCAAACACACCCGGGTGGGCACAATGCTGAGCAAGAAAATAAATTTATTTAACACTGTCCACTGACAGCACTTTCAAACCAAAATTAATGGATGACAAAGCGGCTGGTTCAACACAATAGTGGGAAACAAACGTATTGACAGAGGACCAAGAAGCCGCTCTACATATAACTTCGGGTGCGACATGAAGAGAAGCCGCCCACGAGGTTGAAATACTCCGAGTTGAGTGTGCAGTCACTGCCTCTGGAGGAGCCAAGCCCTTCGCTTTATAAGCCCTTTGAATGGTCTGTACTATTTAAGCAGAGATGGATCTGATTGAGGCCCGTTTTCCTCTATTTTATCCCCGTAGAAGAATGAAAAGAAAGTCTGTCTGTCTAAACGATTCCGTAGCTTCCAAGTATTGACTCAAAGTATGTCCCACATCAAGGGGATGGACATCTTGACCTTCTGTTGTGCTAAAGGTAGGCAACACAATTTCCTGATTTTCGTGAAAAATAGATGTCACTTTAGGGTTTGAGCCCAACATGGGAATTAATACTGCTCTATCCGGAAAAAAGGTCAGGAAAGGCTCTTTGGAACCTAAGTTCCTGATTTCAGACACTTTTGGCTGAAGTTACTGCCACCAGGAAGACGGTCTTGAGTGTGAGGTCTTTAACTGATAGAAGATTTTCAGGATCTGTTCCAAGCGTGGAAAGAAAATCTAGAACAAGGGGAAGATCCCATTTAGGGAATCTCGGTTTTCTTTGAGGTCTTAGCCTGATAGCACCCTTGAAGAATTGGCGAACCAGGGTGTGATTAGCCCATGAAATTCCTGTAAACGCCGAGATGGCTGATATTTGTACACGAAGGGAACTTACTGCTAGAGGCAAATCCAACCCTGTTTGCAGAAAGCTAAGGATATCCTGGACTTCTGGAGAACCACAAGGATTAGGTCTAGAGGCCATGTGCTCTGTGAACTTGGACCAGATACGTTCATAAACTCTATTAGTGCTCTTCCGTCTGGCATTCAGAAGCGTCGGGATGGCTTCTTCTGGACAACCTAAGGCTTCAAGCCTTCCCCTCTCAAAAACCAGACCCTGAGATGTAGATGAGCAGGGCATGGATGCAGGATAGAGCCTTGGGACAGAAGATCCGCTCTGAGAGGCAGAGGGATTGAATCCCGATAACTGAGGAGAGTTAAGAGGGGAAACCATGGCCTGTTGGGCCAAAACGGTATTACTGCTATGACTTCCACTTCCTCTGTTCTGAGCCTGCGGAGAAACTGGAGTATCACAGGTACCGGAGGGAAGGCATACACCTTGTTGAACCTCCACCGATTCATGAGGGCATCTATCCCATAGGCTTGGGGATCCCGGAACCTCAAGTAATACTTGGTGAGTTTGTAATTGCATGGGGATGCAAACAGATCCACTTCTGGAGACACTCCCAGTGTCAGAAGCCACTTGAACACCTCTTTGTGCAGGGACCACTCGTTGTCCATTTGAACACGGGACAGAAAGTCCGCCTGAACATTCTGGACACCCGGAATGTAGACTGCCGAAATGTTGGACAGATTCTTCTGAGCCCAGTTCATGATTGGCTCCACCTCCTGTAGGAGGGACCAGCTGCGAGTCCCACCTTGTTTCCCTATATAGGCCACAGCGGTTGTATTGTCCAACCGGAGCATCACTGAGGAGTTTTCTAACAGATGGTGGAAGGACCTGAGCGCCTGAAAGGATGCTCGAAGTTCCAGAATATTGGATACAGTCTTCCGAGATGGCGAGTTCCATCTGCCCTGAGCCACTTCTGACAGGCAATGAGCACCCCAGCCCTGATTGCTGGCATCTGAGGTCACTGTGACCCATGTGATGGGGAGAATCGAATGGCAGTTGCGGAGATTCTTCCCTTGGAGCCACCAAAGGAGAGACTCTCATGGATGGAGTGAGGAGGATGCGCTCACTCTTGCTGGGAGAATCCCACTGTTGGAGAAACCCTTTCTGGAATGGGCGAGTGTGCCATTGTGCCCACTTCACCATGGGAATGGTGGCTGCCATTGTGCCAATCACCTTCAAACATTGAAGAGCGGATAGGTGAGATGAAGCGAGTGTTGAACAGATCCTGTCCCTGATCACCACAATCTTCTCCTCGGGTAGCGAGATGGTGCCTTCTAGTGTGTTGAAATGGACACCTAGAAATATGAGAGCGACTGAGATGGAATCAGGTGACTTTTCTCCAAATTCAGGAGCCACCCAAACTCTTGGAGAGTGGCAATTACTAGACTCCTGTGCTCTAGAAGCTGACCCCCTGTCCTGGGCTAGAAGGAGGAGGTCGTCTAGATAGTGGTGAAGACGAACTCCTTTGACTCAGAGCAAAGCAAAACAGCCAACAGAACCTTGGAAAACACTCGAGGTGATGTCGTGAGACCAAATGGAAGGCAGGTAAACTGTAAGTGTTGATTGCCTACAGCAAAGCGAAGGAACTTTTGGAAGTCTGCTGCCACTGGGACATGAAAGTAGGCGTCTTTCAAGTCTATTGACACCAACCAGTCTCCTAGATGAACCGAATGTTGAATCGTTAATAGTGACTCCATCTTGAATTTTTCTTTTGGGATAAACCAGTTGAGATGAGTCAGGTCAATAATAGGCCTCCATGTGCCGTTCTTCTTCTGTACCAGAAACAGAGGGGAATACATGCCTTCTCCTTGTTTGCCATCTGGAACAGGAATGGCTGCGTTTTGAGCTAATAAAGAGCTTATGTAAGCTAAAAGAACTTGTCTCTTCTCCCCTGAACTTGGAAGATTTGTTGGTATGAATTTTAGTCTGGGAGTGCTGTTGAAGACCCAGGTGTGGCCTGAGGACACTGTTTTGACCGTCCAGAAATCCTGAATCTTCAAGAGGCAGAGTCACATACCTCACAAGCCTCATTAATGCAGTATCTACCAAGGGAGCTGACTCAAGGTGTTTAACCTCTTCTTCCTTGAAAGGGTATAGTTTTGAGACTTTAGACTGCATAGAGCTTTTTCTATCCATCTTGCCCCATTCTTCAAATATTATAGCTCCTACTTCCGTGAGGAAAGGAAAATAATGACGCTCCTTGCTGAGTTGTTTGATAAACTTTCTCTGTTTAGCAGGAGAAATAACTGGGTCTTCCCAATTCAAAGCGTCTTTAACAGCTTTCACCAGAGAAGGAACCAGGGCATATTCAAAGCCCATCCCAGGATCATCTGCTTCTGACCCACTATCTGAAGGGGGAGCTGACTGGTGACTAGGTTGAGAAGACTCCCATGTCTCCTGGACTGGACCCTCTCCTGACAGGGGAATCAGAGGATCTGGAGGAGAATCACAAGGCTTTGCAGCGTCTCTTTCTTGCAGCGATTCTTTCACGACTCGCTTGATTAGCGTTTCCAGGTGTTGGTCCGCACCTTCCCTCTCATTAGCTGCTTTAGAAAAACAGCGGTCACAGAGAGACTTGCTGGCAGGAACTGGGGCCCTGCATCCCCAACATATTTTCTCCGGTCCCCTACTATGAGATGAGGGGGGCGAGGAGAGCCTCTACTGTGGTCTTTAGACTTAGAGGAAGAACCATGGTGTCTAGAGCCAGAGGAGGAATGCCGGTGGTGTGATTTAGACGACCCGCTTCTTCTGCGGGGACTATTCTGTCTTTGGTCAGACTTAGAAGGGCTTAGGAAAGAAGAAAGACATGAATAGAAAGAGAGAAAAAAGGCACAAGTCAGAATAATGCCCTACACTCCACTCTCTTCCCCCAAGCAGGCAAGTAAAGAAAAATACTTTCAAATCCTACCTACTGCGAGAGGACTGGCCACCAGGAGGCAGTGAAGAGTCCATGGTTGATGCTGGGAATCACTGCAGGTGAACACAGAGTACATCAGATATACAGAAAGCAAAACAGCAAAGTACAGACCCATCTGTACTGCACTTACCTGGGGTAGGCTCTGCAGGTGCTCAGGAAAGTCGCCGCTATGCCCATGATTATTCCTGAGCTCTGCAAGCCTCCCCAGGCTTTTAAAATTGGCGCTGCGTGACGTCACGGGCGTGCCAGGCCCGCGGTCCTTGTGCACATCCGCGAACCAGGCCTCGCTTTCGTTCCGGGACTGCGCATGCGCAGAACGCAGACGGAACCCGGAAGTAGAGGGAGTGGCGGCTGGAGCGCACAGGGAACCAGCCGCTGCATAGGCATTTAATAGAAGGAAAAAAGGGCACATAAGAGAGAAAAACAAACAACAAATATACACACTGCTGCCATGAAGGCAATACATGCTCACCACCACCTACGATCGACTCGGCCGGGAACGACCATCCACACACCGGGCTTTTAGGCAGATAATGGCCACCTGCATACTGCTAGGTAATAGGCCTGTACGCGCTTTTCATTCCAAATGACTCCAGCTCTTCAGCGCTTACTCTGCAATACACTCCATACCCTGCTAACAGTCAAGGCTTATCGGAGGGATGTGACATCACATCGGTCGGCCGATACGATCGCAGGACATCATCTTCAGGTAGGAGAACCAAACATAAGGTCCTACGGAGGAGGACAAAAAAGGAACACGGCTGGGAGTCCACAGCTGAAATTTATAGGGAGGGATCCTATTGGGTAGTTATGGAGGCGGGGTCAACCCACACGTATGCTGCCATGGAACCTGTCAGGAAATATATTTTACCAAAACATTCCACATTCTAGTATTCTTAAAAACGAAATAGATGAGAAAAAACAAAATAGAAGCAGCAACATTGTTGCAAGGAACATTTATTTCAGAGAAAGATACATTTCATTTCAACATTAAGCCCGGGTTCACACCTATGCGAATTATTCGCTAATCTAATTCGCATAGCAGGAGAATGTTTATTTCAGAGAAAGATACATTTCATTTCAACATTAAGCCCGGGTTCACACCTATGCGAATTATTCGCTAATCTAATTCGCATAGTAGGAGAATGTGACCGGCTCCCTATGGAGCTGGTCCACATATCTCCGGGGCGGCTGCGGAGCGCACTGCACAAAAACGCTGTGCGTCTATGGCTCAGTTTCAGGGCTGAATTCAGGCATAGAATCGGCCCTGATTAGTCTCTGAAACGGGAAACAGGGACGCACAGCGCTCCTGTGCGATCCGCAGTCCGTTGTAGTGTGAACCCGGGCTAAAAGTATTTATTGTACCATTAGAATCAATGGCTGAAACTTACATTGGACTATAATAGCGCAAATTTTCATTCTCAAAAACGCATTTTAGCAAAGTACTAATTTTGGTATTTACTATAGCGCCAGGTAAAAAAGACACTTGAGTTAAAATGAGAGTTATTTTCAGGTCTGAGCATGCTCAGTTGTTTTGGAACCTAGTTGTCCAAAACGGGGAATTTATCTCTTCTCAGACTTTTAAAGATATTTCAGTGTATAAATCACTTTTTCACACAGTTTAAAAGCAGATTATCTTTAGATAATATAATGCATATTTCAGTACCATTTAGACAATTATATAATGCTCTAAACATTATTTCCATGTGCAATTCTCCAGCTTTTAGCAGAGTAAGGATTTGGGCGCTATTTAGTTTTAGGGAACTATAGTAAATTCGATTTTGGGAGTATTTTCTCACCAGCGCTATAGTGAATACCGTTTTAGTGCTAATTTGTGCGAATTAGCGCCGCGGCGCTATAGTAAATGACCCCCACACTGACAAGAAGAAATCGATGAACTACCACAGCTCTCCAGCGCCTTGGTAGTTCATTGAGAACTACAAGCTGACAACCGCAAAGGGTACCGGGGGGTTGTAGTTCATTCACACACAGAGCTGGGTAAATGAATTACGCTGCCGTGTGGGCAGAGCCCAGCACAGCAGCGCTAATTTTAAAAAGTGACAGCCAGCATAGGGAACATGTTACATGTTCCACCCTAAAAAGGGGTGGAACATGTAACATGTTCCCATCGGGCCGTTTTGACATGCGATTTGACATGTCAAATCGGCGGCTATTTCCGGCAACGGCATCGTCTGAAGCGGTGCAACGCCGACTTTGCGGCTCCGCACCGGTCCCCAAAAGTTGTTCCAGTACTGCTTTTGGTGACTTTGGGGGCAATTTGAATATACATCTGTGCATGAACCCGCACAGATGTCTGTCAAATTGCCCCCGAAGTCAGACTGCATTGCCGTATTTCAAACCTGCAACAGTGTGAACCTGGGCTCAACAAACTTTGATGCAGATTCCTACCTAATTCTGCTCTGTACTAAATACGTTTGGACTTTGGATACTGATTCTGAATGAGACTGACTTTTTCATTATTAAAGGATAATTCCACTTTTTTGGGAAAAAAAATAGCAACTAAAAATAATTAACATATACAATTGCTACACGAGCCATGTATCGAATGTTATTAAAAATGACTTTGCCTTTTCAATCTGCAGAGCTGTAATTTTCTGTAATATTCAGTGCAATATGGCAACCTGCAGACATTCTATACACAGCTGGTGTACAGAAAGCCCCCCAGAAATGTAATGTCCTGCTTGTGTAATGGGCCAATTGATTTTCCCAGAAGTCTACAATGCATACAGGTCAGATTTTAGGCACCCTCTGCAAGAAAAACAAAATTTTTTGTTGAGATATTCCCAAAAGCGTTAATCACATCTAAAAGGATGTTGACACCACAACTTTCCTCATTAGAACACTACAAGTAGATTAGCTAATCAAAGGGAAAAATGACCAAAACAATCATATAGCTTATACAATTGCTACATAACTGTATTGTAGTTGAATGTGATTAAAAATGACCTTTCCTTTTCAATCTGCGGTGCTGTAATTTTTGGTAAAATTCAGTGTAATATGGCAACCTAGGGGTTAATCACTTCTGAAGGGATGTTGACTCTGCAACTTTCCTAATTAGAAGATTGCAATTCATCAGCTGATTGATAATGAAAAAGTTAAATACCATTCAGAATCTGTTCTCAATGCAGAAGCAGCTCTTTCCTTCAGTGCACAAACAGGTAGGAATCTGTTTGTTAAAGTCCATGCAATGTACATAGATCACCCAGAGGAGATTTTTTTTCTTAACAAAAGTGGAGTTACTCATTAAGTATATCTTGGGGATTTCAGGAACCTACCAGAAGGTAGAGAGGCAGGAAATGGGACTGATGGTTCAGTGTAGTAGGCCACATAACTGTGGGACATGCCAGAGACTGTACTGAGAAACAAGTGTCACGAGGGCACACAAAGTGTAATAGGAGTTGCCAGATGACACAAGGTTCTCTTGGGTGCAGTGGAGTCAAGGGGTGCACAAGATGACACTGGATGCTCAGGGGTCCTTGGATGACACAGGATGTTCAGGGGTCTCTGGATAACCAGAGGCTGGAAGGTTGGCAGATAGTACAGAGGAGGCTCACGTAAGTACTGTAGCAGGAAGGGATTCAGCAGATGCGCAGCGGGGGGGTTGCTCAAACGCCAAACCACTTGTGTTGCTTTTCAATTTAAAATCCACAGCAATCTGCAATCTCCTTATTGGCACTGATCAGGAAAGTTATCTTCTGATTGGCCATAGCATGGGCCCTCCAGATGAAACCAGAGAAAAGATCCAGAGCTGGAGGAGAGTGTTACAATACCAATCAATATTCATGATGTAATTGGCTCTATGATTATGCTGCAAACCTCACCCATATCACACTGACCTTTTATTGTGTCAAGATTTTACACTGCCCAAAAATTTGCCACAAAAACTCTGTGCCTAAATAAGAGTGATGGGATTTTTTATTTCACCCTTAGGTACGCCTAAGGATGAAATCCAAAAATTAGAAGTTAGTACACTATTAGATACAAAATACCTGAAACAGACCAGAAGACGGACAGAACTCCTCCTGTGCAATTCGCACCACAGCTGCCGCTGTGTGAACCAGCTCCATTGAGAGATATATATATTTTTTTTTTTTCCTTCCACATCAGCAAAATTTTAGAGCGATTTTAAGTCAGCTGCATCATTTACGCTGCGCCCCCTCTCTTTTTCGCATCATTGTGGCGTTAAAAAATTTGTAATCTCTTTTTCTCTTTAATACAGAACTTTTAATAGGTTTTCCCTTTCCCTTTTTATCCACTGAAGGTACAAATATTTACTTATCTATTTTTCTCCTTCCCCCCCCCCCCCCCCCCCCCCCCCACAGGAATAAAAAAAAAAAAAAAAAAAAAAGGGGGGATCGCGCTCTCGCGTTCTCTCGCTCTCTCTCGCTCTCTCCTCAGGCATCCATAATTGTCATGTACCTCTCTGTGTTCCTATACTCAAGCCATCTTTCCCAGGTCCTAGTGTATTTATCTCGCAGGCCCTCCATCGAGTATCTTGCTTCTAACATTCCTCTAACCCATTCTACCCTTATTATCCATTCCTTAATCCTTGGGGCTTCCACCCCCTTCCAATGACACGGGATCAGTGCTTTAGCTGCGTTTAGAAGGTATGGGATTACTGACTTGGTGTATTGGGAAATCTCTCTCTCCGTATCATGGAACAGGCACGTCCATGGATTTTTATTGACCTGCTCCCCGTTATTTGTTGTTTTTCACCCAAGACTTCTTCCCAATACTCCTGGATTTTAGAACACTCCCACCAAAGATGGGCAAGGGTGCCAATCTTTCCACATCCTCTCCAGCAAGTTGGTGGGGTCTCAGCATCCTATTCATGCACCTTCTGGGGCCTCACTATCGCCTTATAGGCCATTTCATGTGTCCTGGAGTCTCTTGCTGTTAGATAAAACCATCTTTAAAATCTTACTTCTGTGTGCCTCACCTTCTAAGCCTCCTATTTCCTTTTCCCACTTCTCCAAGAAAGTGGGGTATCCTTTACTAGCTTCCCCCCTTAGAACGCTATATAATTTAGAAATACTTCCTTTCACACTCATGGGAGTGCTTAGTAATTTTTCTATAAACCGTAGCTGGTCTTTTCCTCTCAGTGGTTGTGGCAGTGATCGTGCAAAGTGCTGTATCTGGGCGTACCTCCATTTGTCCAGTGGTTTGTTCCCCCAGGCCTGTGTAATTTCAGTGTAAGTGTACAATCATACACAAAGTTTTTCCTCTCATCACATCCTGTAGTTGTATTACATCTTTTTTTTGCCCATCTCGTGAAATATAAGTGCTCCTCCTTCCCTGGTAAAAAATAATCCGTATTTAATAGTGGTGAGTTAAATTCCCAATGAATACTCTTACTTACCCTATCCCAAATTCTAAAAGTGTTCCTAGTCAAAAAATTAGCTCCATTTCCCAGCTCCCTATATTGTGGAGAATTCCATATTAATTTTTCTATGTCTGCCCCACTCAGTGCTATTTCTATGTTCACCCAGCTTTTCTCCTGTTTACTGTGTAACCAGTCAATTATCCTGGAGATAACAACCGATTGGTAATACTTTTTAAAGTCCGGTGCGCCCAACCCTCCCAATTTTTATCCTTCACCAAAATGTCATATGCTACCCTAGGGCGCCTGCGTGCCCATATAAATCTTAAAATTAAAGACTGTAGTTTAACAAAAAATGTAGGGGGATCGCTATTGGGATCATTTGAAAAGTGTATATTAACATGGGCAACACAAACATTTTTATCGCATTTATCCTGCCGATCCACGACAGAGCTCTATAGCTCATCCTACCCAGTAGATCTTTCGTTTTGTTGAGTAGGGGAATATAATTAGCGGCAAACAAGTCCCCCGGTGAGGGTAGTATTTTTATACCTAGATAAGCCAGTTCCCTCTCACACACAGCTCCGTTGAGACATCCACAATCTCCTGACATGCAAATTGGATGTGGGGAAACCCTTATTTAATTCACAATAGTGTGAATACAGCCTAAAGTGCAGTGCTCGTAAACCAATCAAAACCTATATTAATTTCTCACCTCTACATTTTGGTGCAACGACTTTAACCACATGCCGACCAGCCGCCGCAGTTGTACTGCGGCAGAATAGCACGGCTGGGCGAAATGACGTTCTAGTCTCGATCACCGCCGGGCTCCTGCGATCGCTCGGGGCACATGGAGAACCTGGAACTGTGTGTGTGTGTGTGTGTGTGTGTGTGTGTAAACAGTTTCTGGTTCCCTGAGGGGAGAACTGACAGATCTTCTGTTCATACAGAGGCTCTGTTATGTTCCCTGCACAGTCCCATCCCCCCTTCAGTAAGAACACAAACTAGGACACACTTAACCCCTTCACTGCCAGTGACATTTTTAAGGTAATCGGTGCATTTTTTAATACCAATGGTCCCAAAAAATGTGTCAAAATTGTCCAACGTGTCCGCCATAATGTCGCAGTCATGATAAAAAATCGCTGATCGCGGCCATTACTAGTAAAAATTTAAAAATTTTTTTTTATTAATAAAAATGCCATAAAACTATCCCCAATTTTGTAGACGCTATAACTTTTGCGCAAACCAATCAATATACGCTTATTGCGTTGTGGGTTTTTTTTTTTTTTTTCCAAAAAATATGTAGAATATGTATCGGCCTAAACTGAGGAGAAAATTTTTTTTTTTATATTTTTTTCGGGGGGTGGATATTATAGCAAAGTTAAAAATAATGTGTTTTTTTTTTTTTGTGTTTATAGCGCAAAAAATAAAACCCGCAGAGGTGATGAAATACCACCAAATTTGTGGGGGGGGGGGGGGAAGGAAGGATGTTGATTTTGTTTGGGAGCCACGTCGCAGGACCGCGCAATTGTCAGTTAAAGCGACAGTGCCGAATTGCAAAAAGTGCTCTGCTCTTTTGCCAGCCAAATTGTTCCGGCTGATTGACTTACACATGTCCAGCAAGGGACATTATTGACATGGGATGATAGTTCATGAATATTCAATTTTCAGATCAAAATGTTCACATTAAAGTACCACTATAGGCAAATTATTATAAATTTTTTTTTTTTTTTTTTTTTTTTTGGGGGGGGGGAAGGGGGGCGGGGAAGAACGTTACCTTTTTAATTTCCTGTCCCATAGCCATACCAGGAAGCAAGAGGAAATCCCACCAAAATGAGGAAATCCCAGGGTGTCAACAATGGAAGATTTTCCCTCTATTGTGTTCTGATGATGACCCAACATTTAAGATTTCCTTCTACTTTCAGTAGTAACAGTAAACAGGACAAATGGAGGGGGTGACTGTCCATCATGGGGACACAGACAGCAACAAAAAAGAATTACCATAAGTTCACTGATTTAGAAAACTGGTGATAATTAAGACAAACTCCTAATGCCACGTACACATGGTCGGACTTTTCGGCCGGACTGGTCCGACAGACCAAATCCGGCGAACAATCCGATCGTGGGTGGGCTCCACCAGACCTTTAGCGGACTTTTCCAGTCGCAAATCTGACGGACTTTAGATTTGGAACTTGCTTCAAATCTTTACGTCGTAACTCCGCCGGACCCAGAAATCTGCTTGTATGTATGCTAGTCCGACAGACTTTCCAGCCCCCACCCCCTCCCTCCGCACTTACATCACGCTCATGACGTCACTTCCCGTTTACTCGGCTTCCAATGGCGCCGGTTTTAAAAGAAATGTACAGTATTCAGAATCGCAGTTTTCGGCGATCTGAATACTTTGAAGTGCAAAGGAGGGTTTGGAGGTCTTTTAGATCCCCGGTCCCTCCATAAAGGGTACCTGTCATCACCTATTACAAGGGATGTTTACATTCCTTCTGACAGCAATAAAAATAATCCAAATTTTTTAAAAACACAATTTATTAATATAAAATAAGAATTTTTTTTTAAAGCGCCCCTGTCCCCGCGAGTTTGCGCAGCAAAGAAAACGCATACAGAAGTCGCGCCTGCATATGTAAACGTTGTTCAAATCAAACATGTGAGGTATCGCCGCGATCCGCAGAGTGAGAGCAATAATTCTAGCACTTGACCTCCTCTGTAACTCTAACCTGGTAACCGTAAAAAAAAATTTAAAGCATTGCCTATGGATATTTTTAGGTACCGTAGTTTTGTCGCCATTCCATGAGTGTGTGCAATTATAAAGCATGACATGTTTGGAATCTATTTACTCGGCGTAACATCATCTTTCACATTATACAAAAAAATTGGGCTAACTTTACTAAATGTTGTATGGGCCCCCCCTGCAAACCGCCGCCCCCTCCACCAAAAAAACTGCCATTAAAACTGCCATTAAACAGATTACCGTACCCAGGCAACAGCTTATATTAATTTTGAACAAAGTATGCAGTATACTGTATGCAGCCCCTAAAGGACACACATTGCTAACCTCCAGCCTTCTAACCAATTTCTGTTCTGTTATATAAAATGAAATAGTTCAACTCACCATAATGCAGAATCAGTGGGAGCCCTGAGTGTGTCACTTGCCACCGTCGCCTGCAACCAGATGCAACTTGTCACGGAATGTCACTTGCCACATCACCCGCCACACGTTGTGGATTATCCACTTGCCTTGTCACCTGCCACATGTTGCCGATTGTCCATTTGCCACGTCACCTGCCACCCATTACGGATAGTCACGTGCCACGTCACCTGCCACCCATTACGGATAGTCACGTGCCACGTCACCTGCCACCCATTACGGATAGTCACGTGCCACGTCACCTGCCACCCATTACGGATAGTCACTTGCCACGTCACCTGCCACCCATTACGGATAGTCACTTGCCACGTCACCTGCCACCCATTACGGATTGTCACTTGCCACGTCACCTGCCACACATTACGGATTGTCACTTGCCACATCCTGGATTGTCACTTGCCACTTCACCTGTCACACATTATGGATTGTCACTTTCATGCTGTGTCCCAGAGTCAGGCAGCAGAGAGATAAGGTCATCTCTCTGCTTCCCAAGGCTGCCTGCACAGTGAGGGGGGAACTGCACTGCAGGGATGCAGGGAGGGCGCCGGGCGATGAGAGATGATGTCATCTCTATGCACCCCCGGCTGCCAGCTCCCTGATTGGCCAGCCCGCTCACACACGAGCCGCCCAGCTGACTAACCGCCTGACAGCCCTCGGAGCGGAGCCGCCCGCTCTCCTCTGCAAAGCCGCCCGCTGTCACCCGCGGAGCCACCTGTCCTCACTGGGTCCGGGCCCCTAACAGCTGCGGGCTCCATAGTGGCCGTGTGTGTTGCTATGGCGGTAGTTCCACCATTGTGTATGTATGTGTGTGTGTGTGTGTGTGTGTGTGTGTGTGTATATGTATATATATGTGTATGTGTGTATGTATATATATGTGTATGTGTGTGTATATATATATATATATATATATATATATATATATATATATATATATATATATATATATATATATATATATATATATATATATATATATTCATGAAAGGGTTAATGTGTTTGGGTTTAAAGGGGTGAGGTGGCAGCCATAGTATGGATTAGTGTGTATGCAAGTGTTGTTGGTAAGGGGTTAACCCAGCCAGCTGTAAGCTTATGATGGGCTTTAGATTGAGAACCTAATTATGCTCTATTTACCCTTCCTAAATTCAAATGCAAGGAAGAGATACCATCTGAGTTAAATACTATAGTGGACTCATTAGCTAGATAAATGCCTTGTAGTCCCCTTTGTTAACCAATACTTTATCCACTTCAAAGGGTGTTTGATATAATGAGAATATTTGTTTGACCTGTTTAGGAATGGAAAATTTTGTCCATGGCTGTGACCATGCATAGTTAAGTGCTCCATTCAAGAGAAGGTGATGACCTTCTTAATCCTCTCCCCAAGAGAGGATGTGCTAGTGAGGGGATGAGCTATGCTAAATGATGGAGAAGGGGAAATACGCCCGGAGGGAGGAGAGGGGTAACATTGTTCTACCAATCAGGGGGGCCCTGTTCAAGTCTACGACCTGGTAAATATCAGGTCAGCTCCCAGCACTTGAGATATACCTGCTTGTTTGTTTGCTGTTTGTATTTCAATCTATTGAGGAATATACTCTGTATTCTTTTATTTTAACCTAATATTTTCTTCTTGGTGTAGAAGATAGACTTTCAACTACTCACCAATAAATGTTGATGTTGTGTTAAAGCTTTCATTCTTGGTCAAAGAACTCTCATATAACCCACATCATATCTTTGAGATATTAAATCTTAAATATATAATAATCAGGTAACAAGACCTTTTCCCCCTCAGATCTAAAGAGACTGCACTTCCAAGTGCACTTATAGTGAGTGGTGGCTGGTGCTCAAAATTATACTGTTCTAACACACCTAGGTGAACTGCGAGCGCCAAGCATAGCACTCGCAGGTCACCATTATTGGAGTCTATGGCTCTAATCTAGGTGCTTCAAAAACGCCTCCCGCTGCTTTAATCCGGGCACCTGAATTAGGGTTGCCACCTGTCCAGGATTCACCCAGACAGTTCGGAATTATGTGTCTGGGTTTCAGACTGCCTGAAACCCTGATACATTATTCAGACTGGACTATGGCTTCCCAGCAAGGTTGCTGGCTGTAGTTGTCTAAGCTGAGACTGCCTGTTACACTCTTTCATGCTGCCCAAAGCCAGCATTAACAATGTCTCCACACACACCTCAATCTGCACCTCTTCCTGCCCCTACCCCTCTGTGTCTGCCCACACTCCAATCCCCGGGGCTGTGCCTCAGAAAAGTGGGGGCTGGAAATTTGAAGTCCAGCAGTCTCAGATACATCTGGATGAGAGGTGCTGACTACCAAGGGATGAGTGAGCTCACCATCCATCACTGTCTGTGACTGAAGTGTGTCTCGCTCTCTCTCGTTTTATATAGTGTATGTCAGGTCACGTCCATTTACTGTATACCAAATATTTGGGTGGAAGACACCCGTTTACAGTGACCCGTCGCACCTAATATACTTTATCAACTTCTGTTCATCGCCCTTATACTGGGCCATAATGGTGTTCAGCAATTTGTTATTAGATTAATTCCCTATTTCCAATAGATCCCCATGCCATTATTTCTCTATATATTACCTTCGACCCATTATCCTTTTCCAGACCACTTCCCAACCCCTTGTCCGGTTCAGTTTGGGTTTGAGGGGGGGCGGGTGATTTTCTGTCTCCAGGGTTGCAATGTGCAGCAGCCCATCCCTCCCTCCCCACCCTTTGGCGGGGCTTGGCCTCCTGCTCATCGTCGTCTTGCTTTGACGCTGCAAACAGTGGTGTCATTGACGTTGATTTGACGTCTTTTTTCCATCCTTAGCCATGCAAGAAGTGGGTGGAGACCTACTGCTGATGGCTCCTCCACATGCAGCTGGGAATCCCCTCCCCCAACTCTCTTGTGCAGATTGGCCAATCAGGCATGACATTGACTGGGGGGGTGGCCCTCCCCTGGGAATGGGAGTATTTAGTAGATAGATGGATGGATAGATATTTTTTTTTCTCTAGGAACACTATGCATTTTTTTGTGCACACATAGTCTATTGAATCATGCTGTGACCACTGTGTTGGGCTCCGGGCGCTGTTCTCCGTCCCTGGAGGGTTCCCCCGTCTCAACCCAGAGGGAGACATCATGCCTGTTACCCCCCCCCCCCCCCCATCTTCCTTGGTGGATTCCTGGCCTTGAGGCTGTTAGTAAGTATCCCAATCTATCTCCATCTTGTTGGGATATAATTCCTCTGTCCTCCCTTATTCTAAGGGCATTATCATTAACCCCTGTTCTTTTCTTTCCCACTATATTACTTCACAACACTCCTGATGAATGGCTGTAATGCCAGGAAACGTTTTGAGTTCCACTAGTTGCCAACAGTTACTTGTCTCTCTCACATATGTTTTTCGAGTTTATTATATCATGTATATTTGCCATGTCTATTTTCTATCTGTATTGCATGCTATGAGCAGCATATTTAGTGTAAGTCTTGTGACTACCTATCTATTTGATACGTATTCTAGATTGTAATCATGTACTGTAATTTAATTTCCATGGTTTTCCTTTTATTTATTTTTTTTTTTTTCTCCTGACATGGCATTCCCTCATTTAAAGTCTCACAAGCTCTTCCTTTCTACCCACCAAATCAGGAATGGAGGCCGCTATGTGTTTTATATAGTGTGTGCAAGGTCATGTCCATTTACTGTATCTCTTTACACCAGAGGCCAGTGTTCTCCCTTACATCAGGGTTCCCAGAGCATCCCTTATGTTGGGGTCCCCAGAGTTCCCCCCCCCCCCCCCTTACATCAGAGTCTGCAAAGGCGCCCCCCCCCCCTCTTATACTGTATGGGAACTCTGCGAGTTCAGATCTAAAACGGAACTCTTGATATTAACTTCATATGATTAGAAATGTTGTTTCTTCGCAAACCTGTGTATAGTTTATACAAAAAAATAAAATATTGCTGTGCGCCACTAAAGTGTTTGGGTTTGACTTGAAGAAAAGGTGACAACCCTAGCCTGAATAGGGGATGGCAGCATTGGTCATAGAGGGGGTGGCTGGAAAGAGGGGGCAGTGCCCGTGCGCCCTTATGGACGGGCCGCAACTGCTTGTAGTGCAAAGTGGATTTGCCTTTAGTAAATAAACCCCTTAGTCTGTCAGCTTGGAAGAATTGGAATTTCCACTGCAGTAGGATTTTACAGTGATTAAAAGGAGGGCTTTTCCTGCATTAGAGGGAAAAAGAAAAAGCAAAACAAGAGAAAAATAATCCGTTGTTGTCCTGGATAATACCTTGCCACCAATACAGCTTCTGAGGAACAGGAAGTCTGGTTGTACAGCCAGGGTAATTATCCCAACAGAGCAATGAGTGAGAAACAGTACCCTGGAACCTTGTAAACAGAGGATCATGAGGTTATTTGAAAAGCCACTGGAGTCCGCCAGCAGCCATCGTAAAAGGAACAGGCTTATCAAGCTGCAGCCAAAGGATTTTGAGAAAAAAACTCCCTTCCCTCGTTCCATTGGAGAGGAGACAAAGTATTTGCAGTTGTCAATACCCCATAGGCAATATAGCAGTAACAAAAAACAGAGAAATATAGCCGTAACGTGTACAGTTCAGGGAAAGTGTAGAGATAAGAAAATGCCTGGGTTAACCAGGAGTACAATTCTTCAGTGTGTTGCATGAAAGGAACAGTGTAGGCACAACAGGTGCATAATAACAAACTTGCTGGTGCACATAAGCAAGAGTTCCAGCCGGTAACAACCCTGCACGTAATGGAAGCAGTCCAGGGCAGTCATCTGACCAAAAGGGACTGAACCTGCAGTCACCGGCAGGGCAGTGGAATAGGATTCAGAGCTCACCTCTTAGCGGTGTGATGGTAGCGATTTCAGCCAGGAGAATACATCTCTGGGTGATGTAAAGACTTGTTAACTCATTCCTTCTTGTACCGTGTTGCCAAGCTAAGGGTCTCTGTACGCAGGATTGGGTCTAATTGCTACTTGTAACTGACCGCTGGGGAAGGAGATAAAACACCAACTGCCTCGCTACTGGAGGACCCCTCACTTATTTCAGGTACCACCCCTCATGAATTCACGGCTGATAGTTCTTGGTTACCCAACTGCATTACTTTTCGTGTTTGCCTTGCCTTGTTGTACTGCCTTTACTTCATACCCTGTATGTGCTTTACTGACCCAAGTTCTTTTGATACGCCAGAACCAGCATGCACCCCTTTGAATAACTTCAAGACCAGGCTTAGAACAGTTGAGCAGTTGAGGCAATTTTTATATAAAACCGTTTTGGCAGTACAGGCCAACATGAACATTGTCAATAACCTAACCCTCGCTTCAATTATTTGGCTGCCCAGGCATATAATTACAGTTCCATGACTTGGCTGTCACCTGGATGACCGATGTCTTCAATGGACTACCAGACGCAGCAGTCTTATAGCATGCCTCTTCAGTATAGTAACAGTAGAAATAGTATACACATTTAATTAATGTGGGCACTGATATCAGATATGTACAGAATTTTGGTTTTGGGTAGAGTAAAATGAATTTTTCAAGATGCACGAAAATGGTTGTTTTATGTATATTGTACACCAATAATTAGTCATGTTGTGGAGTGCATAATGTGCACAGGACAGGGATTTATGCCTACATATTACTATTTTTTTTTTTTTTTTTCTCTGCAGTGTATTACATAATTGTTTAATACACAGGACTTTCAATGTTTTGGTGAGGGTTTACGTCCTCTGTCTCCCTGTCACATATTGGGCAGCTATTTTTACCATTGTCTCCTCTTCTCCCAGTAGAATTTGGAGTTTCCTCTTCTCGTCTATAGAATTGAAGTCTGGGATGAGAGTGGAGAGTCTCTGAAAGTGATTGTCCATCGCTGATGACTACTTTGGGCAATGTAGCAGGAAGTGGTCCTTGTCCTCCAGGACCCCCTGGTCACATTGCTGGCACAGTCTACGCTCCCCGGGCTTGTAGGTCTGTCTGTGCCACCCTAATTCGATTTCCAGGCTGTGGGCGCTCAGTCTGTACAGGCTCAGGTCTGTCTGTCTGTCTGTCTTTGGGGTCTTGTAGCACCTTCAGGTAAGGGGCCAGTTTGTAGTCTCTCTGCAGTGACTGGTAAACTTTTTTTTTTTTTTTTTTTGTTAGCTCATTTCTCCATTCTCCTACATTGTTTGTTTGTGGTGGTTTTTTTTTTTTTTTGTTTTTTTTTTTTTTTTTTTTTTCTTTGGAGAAATTCATTATGATTGTTTTATTTTGAGATTTTGTCAGGCCACATTGTTGTGAGTTTAGGATAGACAAGGTGTTGATGAGTTGTTGCAGGCCACGCGGCTTGGACTGGTCCTTACTGTTCAGTAAGGCTTTATGGTGGTATGAGTTGGGACTGCTGTTTTGTAGGTGGTCCCAGTAGGATAGCGCCCTCTTCTGTACTGCGAGAAGTAAGGGAAATCTGCTCAACTCAGACCAGTAAACACTGTTGGAGGTGCTCTGATGGACTTGGAGGAGGTGCTTGCAGAATTCCAGATGGAATATTTCTGTTGGGCTGGGGTCCCATTTGGATTGGTTTGGGTAGGTGACAGGACCCCAAACTTCACTGCCATAAAGAAGAATTGGGATGATGACGCTATCAAATATTCTGAGCCAGACTCTCACCTCACTGGTGGTTTTAGGTGGTACAGTTGTCTCCTGATGGCATAGAAGGCTCTGCATGTCTTGTCTTTTAGTGCCTCTATGGCTGGCTTGACACTTCCTGATTTGTTTTATTTCTAGGCCAAGGTATGTGTAGCTGTTGGTTTCATCAACAGTGCAGATTCTGTCAGTCTGTTTTTTTTCATTTTTTGTTCTAAGGCCTAGCTGATTACTTGTTACTGTCATTGGTAATATTTGTATGCTTTAAATATAAATTTGTCATATTTCAGGTTGTCAGTAAAATATCGGCTCCATTGGCAAATTTTTCTATATAAATTTTTTTTTTTTTTTTTTTTTTTTTTTTTTTTTTTGTGGGTTTTGGCAACAGATACAAAGCTCCCTGTAAAAGTCTGAGACTACATATAGTTTATAAAGCACTGAGAACTGCTGCAGTTGTTGAGGTACATAGGCGTCACTAGCAGGTGGCTATTGAGGATGGAGCCCCCGAGTCTGGTAAGATAGCTGGAGAGAAGTGTGTGTGTGTGTGTTCTCCTCACTCCAGCCTGCAGGGGGTGGCAGAGAGCCGACACAGCTCAGTGTGTCAGCGTGAGACTGCGGGAAAGTGATGCGTGGTCCAATATATGATTATTGCGGATCCGTGAGTGATCGTAATGCTTCCCCAAGCATTGTTGTAGAAGCCCCTTGTGTGTCTGATGCTCCCTGTACTCTGACTCTCACCACCTTTGGATTCTTCTATTCTGATCTGCCTGCTTGTTTAACTGTCTGCTGTATGACTCTCCTCTCTTCTCATTGCTGTTCCCTCTGGAAGTGCTGAGCTGCCTCCTGACCCTGAGCCCTCGGTACCTGACTTCTAAAAGCTGTCTCTTTTCATGCAAAGTGAACAGTCAGCCCTCCTGCAATAATCTTTTACAAGGCTTGTGTATACACTGAAGTAAGGGAGGTGTCACATGGCAGGCAGAAAAGGTGCACTCTGAATTTGTGTGTCTGTGTGAAAATCTCTTGGTGTATGTACAATGCACCATCAAAAGGGACAAAGCAGAGCTGAAATAGCTGAATGCAGAATTCATAATGTGTGGGATATCTGCAAAATGAAATCACACTCCACCATGATTGGCAATAGACTAGGGGAATAACAACTAGGTGCTGTGTTCTGCCCACATCCTAATCCTCTGGTCTCCCTGCAGAGTGCTGTGCTCTGCCCAGCAAGGAGAGCAGAGGACTAGGATGTGGGCATAACACAGCACTCTGCAGGGAAATCGGCAGACTAGGATGTGGGCATAACGCAGCACTCAACAGGGAGACCAGAGGACTAGGATGAAGGGACACCTGATGTAATGAGGGGGGCTCTGGGGACTTAATCAATAACAAACCACACTTTTATATATATATATATATATATATATATATATATATATATATATATATATATATATATATATATATATATATATATATATAATTTTTTTTTTTAAATAAATTTTGTATATGCCCGCCCAAGCGTATAACTTCCTTTACTTTGCTGCTATGGGCTCTAGCCCCAGATCTTTTGTAGACCTAGCAACGCCCCTGTTGAGGTGAATTTGGTCCAAACAAACGATTTCAAAGTTACAATAAACATGGACATAAGTTTTAATCCTGTTTTGTGCTAGAACAATACATCCTGTCTTTATATTTCAGAGTTGCAGTCTCCCCATCTCATGAAATGGATTTTACCGGTGGGGAAACATATCTGTCCAGCTTTGACCCTAAGGCGTATTTGACTTCGTTCTACACTGGGTCCAGAGAAGGCAGCATACTGAAGTTTAGACTACAAAAACTCTATGAAACTTTTGGGCCAGGTATGTGGACACTCTACCATAGAGATCAATCATTTTAATACGGTTCTAGTAGTATTGTGGTTTTATTCCTCAATGAAAAGCATTTATTGTTGCAATGAGATGTTTAGCAACGCTAATATTTGCGTGTCATGTCTTGCCTGTAATTTTTCTCTCTTTGATTGTTCTTTATCTTGCTGGGCAGATATTTTTATATTATGAAAAGGGTTGATTGTTCTCCTAGATAATAGAATTCATAGCATCATTGAGAATTGCGCCCCTTCCTCCTTCCCCTTTTTTTTTTTTTTTTTTTTTTTTTTTTTTTTACACTACAGTTCCTCCCTGCCCATCAGGAGGCAGGTCATGAGGCCCTGTTTCCCAATTGGCCAAAGCGTCAGGTGATTCTATTAGATGCCTAGCGCTTAGGACAGAGGAACAGAAAGACACGCGGTGAAGGGAGGAGCCGACACGAACCGCTGCCCATGCCTCGGGGAGAGGAGGAGAGGACACTACAGCCTGCCAGCCCTAGGTTGAGTAGGTGCCTGACTGGGGGGGGGGGGGTGCTTGTTTTGCATCCACAGCCTGCCCCCCCCCCCCAAAAAAATAAAACACCACTGTACTGAGATCTTTATTGTGATTTTACTTAATTTAAAAATGCATTTAATTTACACATTTTATACTTTTGAATGTGGTTATTCACATTTTGTATACTGCGCTTAAACATCCATTCCTACTATATACTTTCATGTCTGTTTGTTTTTTTTCTTGCCTCTGAAGAGGGAGTTTGTCTGACCCCTGAAATACATCAGTAGTTTTAACATTGGTTCATGAACAAACATGATCTTAAAATATTCTGGACAAGTGAATATTTTTTGGCACTCCTAATTGTACTTTTTACTCCTTCTTGCCCCTTTTTAAAAAAAAAAAAAAAACTGTGGGTGATCTTTATACCTAAGGGGTACCCCCAATTTAATGAGAGCTGCCTAACCAGAGCTACTGTGCCCACTGATCGTTAAAAGAGTAACTCCACTTTTGCAGAGGGGGAAAAAAACCCTGTGATGAATGTACATTGCAAGGATTTGAATCAACTTTTTTGCAGTATTCCTATTCGTTTCTGCTCTGAAGGAAAAGCTGTTTGTTTGTCAATGTGCAGAGTGACTCTCAGTAGGTGTGACTTTCATTTAGCACTACTCCCGTAGGAGCTGCTACGTAGGTTGCCAGGATCTTTTTCCCAGTAGTGTCCTCGCAGCCAAGCACATAGATTTAGTCACTCTTCAGGCTCGTTGACCAATCTAGGGGTATGCTTTTTCCAATGCTTTTAATAAGAACTTGGATAGGTAATATGATGCTCCAATATCCCTTAGGAACGATTTGAGGACACTGAACATTCTCTTGAATAACTTGAGGAGATTAAGCTTCCTCTCTGGACAGTCCAATCAAAGTTCTTTCACGCTGACTCTAGCATAAGAGGGATGGCTACAGCACAGTCTCTATCCCTTACCAGTCTTTACTCACTAATGTCCTTGCAAAATTGGTTGCCTCCTTTCAATACCTTCCAGACACTTTCACGCCATGGTTCCAGACTAGATCCTCAATCAGCTTCAGCATCTCTTAGCCCTGTACACACGGGCGGACTTTACAGCAACAAATGTCCGACGGACTTGCCTACACACGATCACACCAAAGTCTGATGGATTCGTATGTGATGACGTATGACCGGACTAAAATAAGGAAGTTCATAGACAATAGCTGCCCTAGCGTCGGTTTTCATCCATCGGACTAGCATACAGACGAGCGGATTTTTCAATAGGAACTGGGTCCGGCGGAGTTCCGACTTAAAGATTTGAAACATGTTCCAAATCTAAAGTCCATCAGATTTTCAACAAACAGTCCACTGAAGGTCCGATTAAGCCCACACACGGTTGGATTGTCCGCCGGACCAGTCCGGTCAAAGTCCGCTCATGTGTACAGAGCATTGGCCTCCAAATATCCCACTGAGGCCTCAACAACACTAAGAATGGCGGAATGGCCTAGGAGGCTAGCAGCCCACTAGGCTGTGATTTCCCTCTCGGGGGAAAAAGACCAGGCTGCTCTGTCTCAATCACCATC